>NC_059295.1:42557781-42595281 GCF_017591435.1 Portunus trituberculatus
CAACCAGGTTGCGCCCTCTTGGAATTGCTGTAGGCAGAGATAGGATCCCGTATGCCGTGAACCTTCCCCTTTCCCTCCCTTCTCCCTTCCCTCCTCCTCCCCTCCTTATCCCCCAGTCAGCCCACAGGTAAGGTGACTCCTGGAGTAGCATGGGACATAGAGCTCTTGGCTTGAATTTAAACTAATATACATCTTGTGATGCTGTAATTTCTAATCCCAGTTATAAATGATTGCGATTACTTAATTTCTAACTGCCGAAGATTTAACTATTTAACCTCAAATTATTAATTATAGTCTTTGTATATGTATTGTTTAAGATGTAAATCATCCGTTCCTGTATGTTGCGCTGCTGTCTAATACAGTTTTCTTAACACTACAGATCGAAACTGCCACGGCCCGATCAGAAATCTGCGACATTCCCAGGGCCGCCGCTGCCCCCGCAACCAACCCGCCGCTCTCTGGGAGCTCCTGCAGCAGACCCTAGCCCTCAGGCGACAACACAAAGTGACGCCCTGGACCAAGACACAGCTTCTTCTCTGGCCCACCGCCCGTCCTAGAGCCGTCACTTGGCCCCCATAGACAGAACCTTACCGCTCCCTCCCTCGCCTTAGTACACTCCCCGCTCCCATAAGCTGATCCGTTCTTCTCGTACCCGCCCTTCTCTACAACTGCTAACTTTCCTCGCTATTCCTTAAATCCTTCCCGCAGCGGACCAGACCCCACCAGAATCTCCTGACCTCTTTCACCACCCATCACAGGCTTCCCGACGCTCCTGCGCCTTCACCCATCGTCCTTACTAAGCTGCTGCATCCCGAGGCTAATCCTCCACATGGACAGAGGCTGCTGTCGCCGAACACAGGCCATGCCGCGTCCATCGATCACTCCCTCCCTGGGCAGCGGTGCCGTTATCCCTGCCACTCTAGTCCTCCATCGTGCAGAATCCCATGCAGAGGAAATTGGTCCCCATTACCAGTAGGAATTCGCCCCTCATCCAGGGACCACATGCCCTCAGAGGCTAGAGACAGAAATACCCAGCACAGGCGCCCGCTCCACCCTTGTGTCACTCCCTCTAGTGATGCAATCCTTCATGCTGGAGCATTGCCATGTAGCTGTCCTCGTTCACGTTAGTAGTAGCATCAGGAACGTCAGTAGAAGCAACAGCCTTTAAATAGCACCACCCATCTAGGATCAGCCCGTCACCGCTTACCTCTTAGCGTGGAAACAAGTCGCCCTGCGCTATCGCGCTGTGTTTTAGTCGCTTTATCAATTTCAGAACAGTTTTATGTTGTACGAGTCTCTCGCCGATGATGAAGCGCCACACGCGGGCACTGCACGCAATACTCACTTGTACTTACTGAACACCGCTGCTCCCAGAGGTCTGCTGCTCCTGAAGCCTCTGACGGAAGGTGGCGGTGGCGGTGGCGACGGCGGCAGTGAGCGTTAAGAGAGGCCGTGCGGGAGGGAGGGTAGCGAGGCGCCGCAGTGTAGTGTAAGCAAGCCAAAGAAACCAGTAGTCATAGATGTAAGCAGCCCGCGGTGGGTCCACGGAGCCTCCCTCAGGGGCAGGGCGGCCTCCCTTCCTCCCGCGGTGGCCCAAGGGAGTTGAGTGACACTCGGCAGAGGACGAGTCCCGGCCCAGTCTGCTGCCTGACCGCGCCGCGAGGCTGTATGCTGCCGCCGTGCGGGTCCATTATTACGAAGGTGGCAGCCGGGGATCAAAGAAAAGAAAAAAAAGACATGTATACTTGTATATAGCCGTGTAGACTATAAAATAATATGTTGATAGTGGTGATGTGTTGAAAGAGCTTGAGGTGGAAGGTGAGCAGTGTGAGGCGGCAGGCGTCACGCAGGCCAATACATGCCCTGCCCCATTAAGCCGCCCTTTGCATTTATGATGGTGGAGGAGCGTCGACCAGTGACTGTCTGTTATCGATGTACATAGTTGTGTTCTGCCTCTGCATGCCATTGTATATTTTCTCCGTAGCCACGCAAATCACCCGTCGGTTGGCACCAGCTCCTCCCCATTACCTGTCTATTGAAGCAGACCTCCGTGACCGTGGCTGCAGAACCTCGTCTCTGCTTGTCCCACTCGGCAGGAGAAGACCCTGCCGGAATGTTGACGTGGTAACCCGCAGTGAAGGAAGTCTTTGTCTGACTGACTCCAATACTCCTGCCTAGTCCACAGTACTCCGACAGAAGTTTCGAGTTCTATCATTACCGGGAGTTTCAGGGCGGGATGTCATTGCCTCCATCACCCGTCTGGATTTCTCCTGCGTCCTAAACTGTACACTGACTTTTTTTTTTTCTTTCTTGACTGAGCCGCTGGCTGGCTCAGGTCCACGAGTTATGTATGGCACAAGAGTTTGTAGAGTGTTTCCTGGCACTGATAGTGCCAAGCCAACAGAGGCTGAATGACCGGCCTGCCTGGCTGCAGGCTGGTCCGGCGCCCCGCAGCAGTCCCTTCCTGCTGTTTGAGGAAGCAGACCACACGCAGGCCGGGCCCTCTCTACCCCACGGACCTTGACAAGCTTGTAGTAGGACAGTGAAGCATCATAGTCTTGGACCATCCCGGCTGGCGGCCTGCATCCCCAAGGCCGGCAACATCTGCAGGCTGTCCAGGCACACAACACTCTCAGACCATGGCTGCACGAAGGTGATCACCATTCGTCTTGCCGCCGACACATGTTCTGCGAGACCCGGGGCGCCACGCAGGGTCTTCAGGACTGAAGCAGTCACACCATGAACGGATTGAGAATGACGATGGTCTACTTGCGGCATCGCTCCACCCTGTCCTGCCCCGCCCTGCCCCGTCCCGCCCCACTGGGCCTGGGGCAGGAATTCAGCGCCCCCGACTTTGGCGCTGCCCGTAGCTCCGAGCAGAGGGTGGTGGTCCCCTCCGCCGCCTCGTTATGATTCCACTTGCCACAAACCAACTACCTCAGTTGATAGTGTACAGTCGTAAAGGCGCGAGTCCTGCGTTATGGCGCGGGGCGCCTCTCCGCCCTGCACTGGCAGCGTCTCTCGTATGTTGTGTTGCTCTTGTTTTCAAGGTCACAGAGGCGCTGGTTTTCATTACTTGTATGTATGTGTCAGGCCGCGGCGGGGCCATGCACGCGGCAGACACACTGGGTCCCGCGAGGCTGTTATTCAGTGAATTTTTATATTTTTTTATTTGCTGAGGACCACCACCCCAAACCCTCACCCCGCGGGGCGCCGCCCAAGGAGCGTCCAGCGGGTGTTGCCCGGACTGTATCTAGTGTTGTAACGATCGTAAAACTATATAGGCGTTAATAGATGTTTTATTTATTTTTGCTGCCCACTGTGTCATAATTATGTAGGTGATGCTTACTTTGTGTAGGCCACGTGCTGACCGTCTGGTGTCATTTGAAATTTACAAGAAATTTAAAAGTCCAGTATATGTAATGTAAACTGTAAATATCATTAATTATATTGATGTGTGTCGTCACGAACGAATCTTGCCGCAGATGCATTTATGTGACTTGTACGATGTTAGAGAAGCCAAAAAAATAAATCACATTAGGATCCTAAGGATTGTCACTTCTCTGTTAATTCCCCAACATATCGCGACGCTGCCAGGGCCTTTAGTGCATCTCAACTTCTTATACTAAATGATGAAATGAGTCAGCGTGGATTTCCATGTTGCCATCTAAAATATCAAAGGAAATGTCTGGTTAAGCACCCCATCCCCTTTCATACTGACAGTTTGTGTCAGACCATCGTCACGACTCCACTCAATGACTGATTATTCTTGGTAAGTATCGTGCAGAGCTTGTAATGGTTCGGACCACGGAAGCTAGTCATTCAGACGCTTCCTCGGGGAGGACGGAGCGGCTGAGCGACATCACAACATCCCTGTTTGCTTCACCTGTTTCTTCCTGAAACTTGACTTCTCTAATTCGGACGAAAGTAAGAATAAGGAGTAATAAGAAGTAAGTGTCTCAGGGTAGTGGAAAATTAGCACACTAGTACAAGGTGGGACTAAGTTCAGTCTGCAAAGCAAGTGAAGCAAGTGTGAATCACGGATGAACCAGTGCTACGTGTCCTTCCTTTTTCATCTCTGTCGTTTTATTTTTCTCTATTCTTGCTTATGGGTCCATTGCTGAATTCGAACTTGGTAATTCATTAAACTAAATGAAAATAGAATAATTTTCAATACAGTAATACAATATTGCAATAACCTAACAATAAGTCTACAAAATCTAGTAACATTAATCTGAGAAAATGCCTGGACCTTCAACATCAAGGATCCAAGGGCTCAGTCACTGTCTTTATCTGGTGAGGAGAGTGTTGGGGGCGGCCCAAGGGTCCGTCCACCCGCACTGATAGAAGCTATCCATCTCCCTCCAAGATTCAGGTAAAAATATTTCATAGCTAAGCCCGATATTGATCTAGGAATCTTTTATTTGTATGCAACAGTAATTCGAGATAGGTAAACAAATGCCACTTGATGCAGATTCATGTGATTTCGGATAAAATCGTATTAGTTTCGAATTTGTCAGATATTACACTATTGCCTTCATTATGTAAGTACGGTAAGGTCAAACTAATGAGAGGTCGCAGGAATGAAGGATGCACTGTACGAGTGAAAGATGCAGGTGAAGAATTCCATTTTCTATCCCTATTATAGTACACGCGAAAAGAAAGAAAAAAAAGAAAAAAATAATTTCATCACTTTTACATGCTAAGCAAGCTGAAAACAAGTTGTCTGCCCAGCTTACTTAACATTAGTCCAGAAGAGGTGTAACTCATCGGTTAGCAGATTACGAAGTGAGGTTTACTTTGTAGCGCCCATTATACCTGAGCGTAATAACTCCTCCTACAATAGTGCCACTGTGAGGAGCGAAGTCTTGCTATGGTTAGGAGGTTTAAAAGCGTCTAGACTTTATTCTTAAATGTCTTTCACTACTATCTGTTGCCCAGCTACAGTCTGTGGAGCTAACACATGATTATTACTTGTATAGTATGAATTTAGTGAGAGACAATTTTGTCCTGTGAATGTGTCACAGACGCTTATTTCATATCACTGAACAGGAATGTTAGTAAAGCAACCTTGGGGAAAAGGTATAATGTGCCGAAATATTTAGACAGTAACTCCTTTTTGGAAGAAAGAATTCTTTAAAACAAAGTGAGCCTAGGAAGGTACGTGGTGCCCGTCAACCGTGATAAGCAATCCATCTTCACCCCTCGATGGAAAACTGAGGTCATCTTTCAGGAAGAGCAGCTGAGACAGGAAAGGAATGACTTAAAAGATTGTCAATCTCGTATTTTCCTCTACTACTAGGCTACTAGGGAACCATCTGTACTTGATCTGATATTCATGAAAAAAAAGCCTTATCCAACCATTAAATATCATAGCCCAATGGGAAAAAGTGATCGTGTAGCTTTAGAAGTCGAATAAGAAGATCAGGAAATTTGGAAGGGAAAAAAGGGGGCACAAAAAAGGAAGATTAAATGTAGCCAAGACAAATTTTGGACGATTACGAAATTACTTTCGTAGTATTGATTTGAAAGAAGCCATGCAAGGCAAGACAGTCCAAGAAAAAGTATAACATATTCTTAGATAAATACAATGAAGGGGTAAAGAGGTAAGTTCCCGAATACAAAGTATAATGCCACATGTGCAAAAGCTAAGACGGGAAAGGAAGCAGCTTGGAAGAAATAAGGGAAGCAGCGAAATGAAGAAAATAGGAAGCAATATAATGAAGCACGAAATGAATATATTAAAATAAGATGAAAGATCGAAAGTTTAAAAGGGATGTAGTAAAGAGAGATGTGAAGAAACACCCAAGTTTTTTTACAAGTATGTAAATGGAAAGATGACGAACGGGGACGCGATTACTGAGTTAAATAAGGGAAATAGGGTATTATGAAACAACGAAAGAAATGAGTGAACTTATGAATGAGAGATCATTATTCATTGTAAAGAGAGCTTTCATGGAACCAAATGACGAAGTGACGCTGAAAGGTTTACGAAACGTTATGGTGCATAAACAGAATCATAGCAAATTATTAGAAAAGGTGGATGTTAAAAAAGCAATGGGACCAGATGGAGTGTCAGGATGGACTCAGAGAATGTAGAGAACAGCTGGTAGAACCAATTTATTGTTATACTCAAAACCTTTGCCAGTTCATCTCCATATTGCACTTCTTCCACACACACACACACACACACACACACACACACACACACACACACACACACACACACACACACATATATATATATATATATATATATATATATATATATATATATATATATATATATATATATATATATATATATATATATATATATATATCATCTCGAGTCATTAACAATACTCCTACTGCTGCTTTTCCCCATCTATCTCTCGTCCAAACATTATATCCCCACTCTTTAAAATGTAAATGGAAGTCTTCATTTAACTTTGTTTCTGTTATACATAGCACATCTGGTCTTTTTTCCAATTATATAGTCTCGATTCCAGCACTCCTGATACAAATACATCTATGTTTCTATGTCATGCAGGAGGAGGTAATAGACACCTACTGAAACAATAATTTACTCCCAGCGAGGTCTAATAGCAGTTTATGGGGTGCTGTGAACTTTCCATTAAAGCCTTGTGCTAACTTTGACAGGATCTCCGCTAGACACCGCAGCTCACCAGTCAGCTCCGCCACAAGTGTGGACCCCGCTACAGAGACCACCACCATTGATACGCCTAATCCTAACATTTTCTTTTTTTCATTCTAACATGCACGATGATGTTATCTGTATATATATATATATATATATATATATATATATATATATATATATATATATATATATATATATATATATATATACATATGATAGGTATGATAAATAAACGCTGGATGCAGAAAAATACAATGCAAATGTAACGTATCATACAGTGGCCGTTCGGCGTGGAGCAGCCTGGCATCGCCAGAGCCAGTGTGTACAATGCAGCGAGAAGTGCAACAATAAGTATGTAGAGAACCCTAAAAGTTACCCTTTGTAATCTCAAAAGTAATAGTAGTGCTGTTTTCCGTTTGGTTTTTTTTTTTTATCATTCTTTTTGTTACACAATGCAAGTACAGCATTCTAGCATGAATTTTTGTTTATGTTAAGTTTAGCGAGAAATGCTAACCACAGATTTTTACAATAATACAAAATTTGATCTTTATATGGGTATGGTGCACGGAAGTTGTAAACAAGTGATGCATTTTATTGCTAAATAATAGAAAATAAGAACAATGTAGGTAGCTATTTGTCTATAATAATATGTTTTCATAGTTCCTACTTCATAATTGTACTCGTTCTACCAATATTTATTTGGTGTTCAAATTAACGTCAAAGGACAGCTAAGGAAAAGGGCTTTACAATGATACCTCATTCAGCAACGTTAGCTCAGTAAGAGAGAAGATACTGGAGGTTGAAGTAAGGTGTGTTTCTGAGTGAATATGCCCGCGGGGCAGACCGGGCGCGGCAAAATCTAGCCCACGCTTAGAAGGTTAACTGACCACTGATAAGAGAGTTTGTGAGCATTGTAGAAAAGAAAACGACATGTTTACTGTACTTGACAAACTAATCAAATCTGGCGCCATGTTCATTAAAAAGATGCCATGTCAACTATGAGGTATTTATGAAATCGGCGGCCACCAGATGTCACTGGCTGGTTAAGAGATAGCTGAGCCGACCAAGATATTTACTATCGCGATTTTTCTGTACTTAACCAAGAAACTATAAGGCATCGTATCATTATGTACAAGTGAAGTAGTATAATAGCGTCTTAGAAGTACACTGGAAATCGTTTACCGTGATATATCGTGATATATTGTGTTGTTCACCCGTTTATCATAATCAGTGTGCACTATTCAGCTAGAAAAGTACACGTTTAGAGTGTATCAGTCTTTATTTTGACGAAAATAAAAGGGAAGCAAATCTTGCCACTTAAGAGTCAGAAGACTGAGAAGATTAACTCTAATCCAATACCAGAAGCAAAGTTTGTTTACAGTTTACAGATGTTTCAAGCTGGAGGGCAGGAGGAAGGAATCTGGATATGCAACCAGCTGGCCAAAACAAGGCAAGCTTGCGATATTTTTGTATTAATTTGGATAATTAGATGGCTAATATGCAGCTGAAATACACCAAGTCTACCGGCCTAAACTTAGGTATAGTTTTCTGGTTCAGTATACTGCGTGATACAGATCTACATCTATAGTTGTCCCTTTTAATTGCTCTCCACAGTTTCAAGTGAACATCCTTAGGAAAGGAGAATCCACCGCTGTTATTGCATAGGGGCACACAGGCTGACACAGCATTGGGCTGGCATCCTGAAAGGATCACAGTGCCGTCTGTGGGAGTGACAGCAGACAGCGACGTGATGAATTCCTCTTTGGATGAAATCAAGACCAATATGAGCCATATCTGATCTCAGATGACGGACGGTCTCTGAACTCAGATATCTGCTGTTGAACTATTCAGTATTATTAACATTAAATTTCCGCCAAAAGAGAAGTTGATACTTAAAATGTATATTTATTTTCCGTACTCTAATGTCAATCAAATATCTAGAGAGGCCTGACAGTGCTGATCTTGCATTTGTATTGTTTATAAACACCAAAAAGGTGAGATGAGAAGTGCCAGTTTTGTCAGCTTTGGCTTCACATCTCAGGGAAATACATTAAGGAGATAAATGTTTTCTCTTATGCTACATTTTTCTTACGAAGCTTTTCATTACTCAACTCGTGCATGAAGTTACTTTGACACGTAACTGCTTTTATAACCGTAGGTAAATCACGGTAAGGATAAAGTCATTTCTCGCTCGGTTATCTCTTAACTTGTAGAGCCATCTGGTGGCTGAGGTTCATAAATAAGCCATTGTGAACACCCGCGCTATATATAAGCCCACGCTCCGGCCGTCCACTACTCGTATTGTGGACACCCGCGCTTTAAGGGTTAAAGCTAGTTGTAATCTTGCTGAATATTTCCCTTTTTGTCACATAATTCAAGGGGGCAGTCACAGCCTGCCCTCTAAAGACAACTCTTTTTTCACACAAAACTACATGCACTTACCACCCACATGTAGTGCTGCGGACATTGATACAAAGTTAATAATTATTAAGGTAATAAATGTAACTGCGACACACGTGGATATCAGAGACCGAAGGTCTGATAGAGACAGACGGTAAGCTGACCGTTCTGAGAGAGAGAGAGAGAGAGAGAGAGAGAGAGAGAGAGAGAGAGAGAGAGAGAGAGAGAGACGGCAGCCAAATTGTGAATTAAAAACTCTAAACTCTATTGCTGCGTAATCAGAAGTCTAATTAGACTTCTGACTGGAGTGAAAAATTCGTTTTAACACGAATTTTTCACTCCATTCGGTAGAGGGAGAACTGAGCTGTTCGGAAAAAGTCTTTTACCAATGTAACGCCAATAGTAATGTCAATGAAATAATTTATAATTGCGTCCGCGCCAGTCCTATTTTGACGACTGCCAATAATTCTGGGATGGGGAGGATACGAGATCACCCAAGGAGTTAGAGTGTGGGAACACCACGAAGATCAGATTCTCTTCTCACACAATACCAACTCGTTCTTCATCTGAGCAGTTTAGTTGCTTTGCTCCTGGAAAATTAACGTAACTTTTATATAAAACAGTGTCTATACACATATATTAATGAATTGCTCATACAGTCTAGCTTCGTCCTTCATTCCTAACGGATAGCGATAAGCGTTCTCTCTCCCTGTGCTCCTGAAATCCACGTGTGTGTGTGTTTTATTTTTGGGGAAAGGATCTTTTTTTTTTTTTTTTTTTGTGAACATAGATAAATGTGAAGTTATTTTGTTGGTGGTGATGTTAGGTAAAGTGAAGGGGGGACTGTCACTGACCACGGTACATCCTCCCCTCACCCCGCCCCCAAAAAAAAAAAAAAAAACAGTGTAACAAGGCCCCTAAAGCCAAGGTTAATTAAATGAGCTTGCTTGAGGAAGTGTCACCGCTCGGTACATTTCTCCCCATAAACAGTGAGTGCATTGCAGCCCCAAACACTGGTAAAGTTAAGTGAGCTTTCTTGTGGAACTACGAAGTAATTGAGTCGCGCACGCGCCGCGCAGGTGAAAAGTGTAGTGAGGCTGTGCGAAGTAGTGGATTATACTACGTAATTAATTTTTTTTTCTTTGTATTTGCTTTGTGGTGATTGGTGTGTCCTTTTCTGGTGAACTGGGCCGTGAGTCGAAAACAACGTGATTGTGGGGAGAAAGTTCTCTTAATATTGTTCAATCAGTTTATTTATTTATTTGTTTGTTTCTTTATTTATCTTTTTTTTCTCTTCTAATTAAATTTATTGAAGCGTATTGTGAATTTGTATTCTTGTAATAACCATTTCAAATTATAACCAGTGCCTTAAGCATCAGCTACAGTTACCATTTGTTAAAAATAAAGCCCTAAATTTAAAATTTTTCATAATCTTTTTGTTATAATTTCCCCACATTACACACACCCCTCATTTAAAATTAAGAAATGACTACTCCAATTCCAACATTGGAGTCCTCTTCTTGGGGAAAAGACCAGAAATGTCCCTAGGTCGGACAGCTTTCTCGGTGGCGATCCAAAATGTCTTGACACCTCCCTCACATTTTTTCTTCATTAACTTCTGCAACATTTGCGGTCTTAGATCTAGTTTTCAATCTGTAGAACACCACCTCTCTTTTACTAAACCTCATCTTCTATTCCTCACCGAAACACAGCTGTCTGAGACAACTGACAGTAGCCCCTTCTTTGTTCCCTATTGCTTTCTTTGTCTTTATTTTCGTTCCAAAGCTGGATATTGCATCTTTGTGCGCAACGACTCAACTTGCTCTCGTACCTACACTCTTGAATATTCAGAGCTTTCCATCATCTGGCATAGACTCAATAGTCACTCTCTAACTAAATCTATCTGTGCTGTCCAGCTCTCCAGTAACTCCTCTGGCTTTAGTAAATTCTTTGACTATTTAACTTCCATAGTGGAGGACATTCTGTTCCTTTATCCTTTCGCAGAGATCACCATTCTTGGAGATTTCAATGTTCACCACCAGCCTTGGCTTTCCTCTCCCTTCACTAACCACCCTAGTGAAATAGCCTTCAACTTTGCTATCCTCCGTGACCTAGTGTAACTGGTGCAAAACCCTTCTCGCATTCGTGACCGTCTTGAAACACGCCCAACATTCTTGATCTTTACCTTACCTCTAATCCTTCTGCGTATGCTGTTACCTTATCTTCTCTGTTGGGCTCCTTCGATAACATCCTTATATCTGTGTCTTCTCCTATTTCTCCAACCGCTCCTCACGATCCCCCAAAGCAGAGATGCCTGTGGCGTTTTGCCTCTGTTAGTTAGGGTGACCTGAGGAAGTACTATGCTGAATTTACCTGGAATGATTACTGATTCCGTGTCAGAGAGCCGTCTCTGTGTGCTGAACGCATAACATGTCTCTGAACGCATAACATGCGTCTGGCATGGAGGCGCACATTCGTTACTCTTTTTCTCAACCTAAACCTTCTAAACATTGGTTTAACACAGCCTGTTCTTGTGCTATACTTGATAGAGGTTGCCTTTCATCTCCTGAATCTCATGCACTTTATGCTTATACCCGGAATTATGCCAAGTCTGTTCTTCACCTCGCCAAACACTCCCTCGTAAATAAAATATGTCAAAATCTTTCAAACTCCAACTACCCTGGAGACTTTTGGCATCTGGACAAAAACATCTCCAATAACTTTACTTTTTCATCTTTCCCTCCTTTATTTCATCCTGATGGCACCACTGCCATCACTTCTATCTCTAAAGCTGAACTCTTCTCTCAAACCTTTGCTAATAACTCTACCTTGGATGATTCTGGGCTTGTCCCTTCCTCTCCTCCTCCCTCTGACTATTTCATGCCATCAATTAAAATTCTTTGTAATGATGTTTTTCATACCTTCGCTATCCTAAAGGCTTTTAGACCTGATGGGGTCCCTTCTATTGTTCTCAAAAACTGTGCTTCCATGCTTGCACCTTGCCTGGCCAAACTCTTCAAACTCTGTCTATCGACTTCTACCTTTCCTTCCTGCTGGAAGTTTGCCTACATTCAACCTGTTCCTAAAAAGGGTGACCGTTCTAATCCCTCAAACTACCGTCCTATAGCTTTAATCTCTTGCTTGTCTAAAGTTTTTGAATCTATCCTCAATAGGAAGATTCTTAAACATCTGTCACTTCACAATCTTGTATCTGATCGCCAGTATGGCTTCTGTCAAGGTCGCTCTACTGGTGATCTTCTGGCTTTCCTTACTGAGTCTTGGTCATCCTCTTTTAGAGATTTCGGTGAAACTTTTTGCTGTCGCATTGGACATATCAAAAGTTTTTGATAGAATCTGGAAAAAAGATTTGATTTTAAAATTGCCCTCCTTCGGTTTCTATCCTTCTCTCTGCAACTTTACCTCAAGTTTCCTCTCCGACCGTTCTGTTGCTGCTACGGTAGACGGCCACTGTTCTTCTCCTAAATCTATCAACATTGGTGTTCCTCAGGGTTCTGTCCTGTCAGCCACTCTCTTCCTATTATTCATTAATGATCTTCTTAACCAAACTTCTTGCCCTATCCATTCCTATGCTGTTGATACTACCCTACAATTTTCCACTTGTTTTCAGAGACGACCAACCCTTCAGGAAGTCAACAGGTCACGCAGTGACGCCACAGAACGCCTAATTTTCTGATCTTTCTAAGCTTTCTGATTGGGGCAGGGAAAACTTGGTAGTGTTCAATGCCTCAAAAACTCGACATAACCTTCCGGACAACTCCCCTTTTCTTCAGTGACACTCAACTGTCCCCCTCTTCAACATTGAATATCCTTGGCCTATCCTTTACTCATAATCTAAACTGGAAACTTCACATCTCATCTCTTGCTAAAACAGCTTCTATGAAGTTAAGCGTTCTGAGGTGGGAGTAACTATGCTTCTCTCATAGTCCTAGGTCTACTGCAGCCGGCAGTACCTAGTGCTAAAAGCTCCTTGAGACATAGTTACGGGGCTGTTACCTCCTCTTGGTTCCCGCTGGTAATGAGACTAGCTCAGCCAAATACACTCCCTGAGTGACGGGTCAGGACTGTGGCTAATTATCCATTGCTCCTTTTTACGCACTCGTACAGTAGTGAGCTATTTCACTAAACTGGTACCCTTAACAGCTTCAATAATCCGGTGACTCCTAGCATGCTGTGGTTCAATATCCCTATATGTTGGGGGTTCGCTGTCCCAGATTTGCTGGTCACCTGTAAGCAACCCACTACTTCCGGGTTCAGTAGTCTGGGTGAGGGTCTCCAGGATGACTGCCTTAAGGTGAGAGAGGTAGTGTTTTTCCTATCTCGTACCTCCCTTTGGATGCATGGTTTTAAGAAGAGAATATAAGGGCGGAGGAGATCCCAATCCCCCCCCTAGCCGGGTGACAACTGAATGATTTTTGCCCCACCAGTTGTAACACAGCTAGAGGCGCTGAATAGCCAGCAGCGTTACGCTGGCGAACTAAGTTTGTTTGTTGCGGTTTTTCTCGCCTCCCCAACTGCTAACTCTGTACAAAGGCCTTATCCGCTCTTGTATGGAGTACTCTTAGCATGTCTGGGGGCTCCACTCATACAGTTTTATTAGATAGCGTGGAATCAAGAGCTTTTCGTCCTCTAACCGATTGTCTCCAGCCTCTTTCTCACCGTTAGAATATTGCACCTTTTGTTATCTTTTATCGCTATTTTCATGCTAACTGCTCTACTGATCTTGCTAACTGCATGTCTCCCTCCTCCTGCGGCCTTGCTGCACAAGGTTTTCTTCTTCCTTTCATCCCTATTCTGTCCAACTCTCTAGTGCAAGAGTTAGCCAGCACTCTCAGTCTTTCATACCTTTCTCTGGTAAACTCAGGAGCTTCCTGCCTGTATCTGTGTTTCCAACTTACTATGACTTGACTTCATTCAAGAGGGAGGTTTCAAGACATTTTTCCCTATCCTTTGGCTAATTCTATCAGCGCTGTAGGGAGACTGCGAACTGAGTCTGCCTTTTTTTATATTTTGTTGCCTCCTCTCTTACATAAAATTTTTTTTAAAAAATACATAATTCTTTATTCTTCTCAAATATACCTTTTCCTCAGCCTCATGTCTAGCACTCTCCAATAGTTTTTCTTCCTCTCGTTCTCTGTCCTTCTCTCTCTTTTTTTTTTTTTTTTTTCTTCTTAGCTTCACTTCTCAGTTCTCTCTCTTTTCGCCTTTCTTCTTGGTTCTTGGTTCCAATCAAAATGTTAACTTTTTATATTCTGTCTTTCCAGCCAGCTTTCCAGTTCTCGTTAATATTTCTTCTATTCCTACTTGCGATCTCGTTTTAATCTTTAGTGGTGTTTTATAAAAGGCTGCGTTACAACAAACGAATCGAATCGATTCAATTCATAAAGAGTAATTTGACTCAAGTCATTTTGAATAAGCATATTTCCAACCAAGTGAATCTGATCAAAACATCGTTCACTACCAAGACAGCCCTCGAGGAACTTGAACGTATTGGCTATTGTAGAAATTGCAGTATTGCTGTGGCTAAGGAAGCATAGGCGTAGCCCTAGGTGTCCACAACAAATGTGTGTACATGCATTTAATTTTCGAAGACCTGAGTTTTGGAGCTTTGGACATTTTTTCCTAGATTTGGTCAATAATCAGAGGAAATTTTATGATTTCTTTAGGATAAACACAAAGCAATTTAAGATGTTGGTGGAGTTTAGGAAGCTGAATACCAATTACCTACTTGCAGTTCGACCTGAAGAAAGACTCGCCATTTATAGCACGTTGTTCTCGTACTAAATTAATGAGGACGTCCAATAACAAATTCATCAGCTGTAGCTGTACAACAAACCTGTCAAGTTAATTGTCTGATAACGAACTAATATTTTTCAAAAGCGTTAATGCAGAACTGAACAATCTCTCTCTCTCTCTCTCTCTCTCTCTCTCTCTCTCTCTCTCTCTCTCTCTCTCTCTCTCTCTCAGTGACATATAGGAAGCGAATTAATTGGTCTGGCGAAACTACCGCCAAATGCGAATTTCGCCAAACACGAGTTCTTTAGACCATATAAATTACCTAAAAAATGCCTCAATTAGTTTTTGGTCATTCCCAAAGTCCCTCTTTTGGCCCCTGAAATACCATCTTTCGAGCTGAAATAAAATCTTTTGCCTTCACATATTAGAACACATGTACAAAACAGACCAATAAACAATAAATAAAGCTAGTAAGACATGATATAAAGGCTGCAACTCCTGTTTTTCCACCCGTTTCCCTCGCTCACTTTCGTCCTTGCCGCCACCACCATTGTCCTTACCCACCCCCGGTACCACCTGTTGCGCTGGTAGAGGCCATGTTGGAGGTAAATCGCCGGAATTCGTTCCCACACTAGCAAAACAGAGGGTAGCACAAACAAAATGGCTGAAGGGAACTCTCACACTACGTTCTAAAAGGTTTAGAGAGAGGTCTGACGTCAACGGAGAGCCGCGTGGTTCACCGTGCGGCCGCCAGGGAACCGCCAAGTTTGAATTCAAATCGCCGTGGCCACCCTACCGCCAAAAGTTAATTTCGCCAAGCTGAGATTCGCCAAATGCGGGGACTTACTGTATAGAATTGTACAGTATGATAATGAGGTGCAGTTTATTTGATTGGATCACTCAAAAACTAATTTGTAAGGTTACACCCATACAGGGAAAGTATCCTTTATTTTGAGATCAAAAGTAATGTTAACTCATAGACAAAAAAGTCTAAACAATGTTTGAGTGATAACTGACATTTAAGATACAATACTCAGTAGTGTTACGTAAGGGGCGTTTTAGTTAACCCCCTCCCGGTGATCGGATCCTGTAAGTACTAAGCAGAGAATTGGGGTGTGGAGGGGGGCCATTTCTTTCCTTTGTAACCAAGATTATATACGTGTCTTATGCCAATTTCTTTGATTGTTTGCGTTTGATTTATAACCAATGAATAAAATTCTGGCTGTGTACTTTTGTTATGACTGATGTAAAATTTATGTTCTATAAAGGGCAGGGAAGCGCCAGTTGGCACTGTACGATGTGGGAGGAGTTGCGGGTGTTTAGTCCTGTCAAGCATATACCAAATAATTGTTGCAATAAACAGACTTGGAGAAGGCATGATTTTCTCTGAATCTCACTGCCTCTGGGATAGCCTTAAGGGATTAGATACTTACTGCTCAGGACTGAGTTTGGCGAATGAACCATGCAGGGAGGATAACCAAGAATGCCTGGTCTTGTCACCTGAGTTGGAAAGATGTAAGCGCGCGCCTAAGGAAGCTTAAACCGCCGGAGTTGTGTACTCCGGTCCGCGCTGTCTACTAACTTAGGGCGTCGCCAGAGACAAGGCTACACGCTACCTGCCCCACACGCCGTGAAGATACAGTAGGCGAGGAGGCACGGCTTGCCACCCAGGAACTTCGACGGAAGCGTTTCCTCGCTGGCAGTTTACAGGAGGACCCAGGATAAATCCTGTGTAAAGCCTCAATGTGGCTCACACAGGTGAAGTGTTGCGTGTGCTCTTTTCGTTCTCCCCTGCCTTGCCGCGTGTGTAGGGGACAGCAATGAAGGGGGCGGTGATGCTAGTATCATAATGTACTATGCCCCTAGTGTCACTTGCACAGCCACAGATCTGTTAACTGAACTGTAACTGTTCAAGTCTATGCTGGAAAGTTTAACTTTTACGATTGTAATGCTACTTTTCCGAATGGTTGTACAGTCGGCTCCTTACTTGATTAAGCAGTCTTCCTACCTAAAATTTAACTAACAGTGACATCTGCCATAATTTTTTTCATGTTATATGTCATTGGCTAAAGCTAACCTGCCTCTGATGTCTATTATAGGCTTGCGTTTTTCCCTTTTCCCTTTACATTCGACTCCTTATCCCTCCTCCTCTGTCCTCATGCTTCTCATGCCTCTTTCACCCAAGGAGGTTAGATTGAAGACGGCAGCAAGCGTCTATCCCGCCGTACTAAAAAAAAGTGAAGCCAGTGGGTGGAGCTTATGAGGCAGTGGGTGGAGCTTACGATCGCAACTTGCACCCAAAACATTGCCCCCGCCTGTGTTAAGCAATGGGAAATTGCCACTTTCTTTTTCATTATTAGAGGAAAACTAAGAAAGAACTAATGGTTTCACTGATGTAAACCACATTATAGTTTCTTACATATGTCATGTAAACATATCAAAAA
Source organism: Portunus trituberculatus (assembly GCF_017591435.1). Taxonomy (NCBI): domain Eukaryota; kingdom Metazoa; phylum Arthropoda; class Malacostraca; order Decapoda; family Portunidae; genus Portunus; species Portunus trituberculatus. The sequence goes on from NC_059295.1 coordinate 42,575,023, forward strand.
AGGTGTTAATGCGAAATAGTTAAAATATTGAAAGAAATACAACAGGCCGTTTCCAGGAGGAATCATGGCAAAAAGATTGTTTTTTTTTTTTTTTTACATATTACATGGCAAGGAACAAATAATAAACTAAAGTTTCAGTGATTGATGTTTTCCAATGTCCAGTAACATGTAATCATACATCATTATAAATAAAAGCCATATATATATATATATATATATATATATATATATATATATATATATATATATAGAGAGAGAGAGAGAGAGAGAGAGAGAGAGAGAGAGAGAGAGAGAGAGAGAGAGAGAGAGAGATTAATGTATATGTCACTTAGAGAGAGAGAGAGAGAGAGAGAGAGAGAGAGAGAGAGAGAGATGTATACGTACTGTATTTCTCGTGAGCAGCGGGTACTGTATTTTTTTTTTTTTTTTTTTTAGTATAGGTGCCTGTAGCCAATGCTCAGTTTGATTTTTCTAACTTTCAAGACAAAAAAAAACTACTTTTCACACTTATACAGATGTTGGAGTGACCACCGAATGAGAGAAGATGCAGATAAACACTTACCAAAAAAATATTACATAAAATAGGTGAGGCTACCTCCATAGTATTTTCAGCAAAGCTTAATGGTTAGATGTCTTATCAAACTCTACTGTATAGGAAGTTGGTCTTGGTAAACACCCTACTCGTATTCCTGCCCGTCTTGGAGATACGCCCAACATTCTTGATTTTTTCCTTACTTCCAATCATTCAGCTTATGCTGTTACCCATTCTTCTCCATTGGGCTCCTCCGATCACCATCTCATTTCTGTATCTTTTCTTATTTCTCCAATCCCTTCTCAGGATCCCCAGAAGCAGAGGTGCCTTTGGCATTTTGCCTATGCTAGTTGGGAAACCTGAGGAGGTATTATGCTGATTTTCCTTGGAATGATTACTATTTCCGTGTCAGAGACCCATCTCTGTGTGCTGCACACATAACTGAAGTGATAGTCTCTGGCATGGAAGCGTACATTCCTCATTCTTTTTCTCAACCTAAACCTTCTAAATATTTGTTATGCATCAGCCTGTTCTCCTGCTGTATACATGATAGAGAAGTTGCCTACAAAAAGTACTTGAGCCTTTCATCTCCTGAATCTCATGCACTTTATATTTCTGCCCAGAATCATGCCAAGTCTGTTCTTTAACTTGCCAAACATTCCTTCATAAATATAAGATGTCAAAATCTCAAACTCTAACTCCTCGAGACTTCTGACATATGACCAAAAAACATCTCCAATAACTTTACTTCTTCATCTTTCCCTCCTTTATTTCATCCTGATGGCACCACTGCCATCTCATCTGTTTCTAAAGCTGAACTCTTCTCTCAAACCTTTGCTAACAACTCACCTTGGATGATTCTGGGCTTGTCCCTCCCTCTCCTCCTCCCTCTGACTATTTCATGTCTTCAATCAAAGTTCTTCGTAATGATGTTTTCCATGCCCTCTCTGGCCTAAACCCTCGGAAGGCTTATGGACCTGATGGGGTCCCTCCTATTGTTCTCAAAACTGTGCTTCCGTGCTTGCACCTTGCCTGGCCAAACTCTTTCAACTATGTCTATCGACTTCTACCTTTCCTTCTTGCTGGAAGTTTGCCTACATTCAGCCTGTTCCTAAAAAGGGTGACCGTTCTAATCCCTCAAACTACCGTCCTATAGCTTTAATCTCTTGCTTGTCTAAAATTTTTAATCTATCCTCAATAGGAAGATTCTTAAACATATGTCACTTCACAATCTTCTATCTGATCGCCAGCATGGCTTTCGTCAAGGTCACTCTACTGGTGATCTTCTGGCTTTCCTTACTGAGTCTTGGTCATCCTCTTTTAGAGATTTCTGTAAGACTTTTGCTGTTGCATTAGACATATCAAAATCTTTTGATAGAGTCTGGGACAAAGCTTTGATTTCAAAGCTGCCTTCCTACGCTGTCCATCTTCTCTGCAACTTAATCTCAAGTTTCCTTTCCGACTGTTCTATTTCAGCTGTGGTAGACGGCCGCTGTTCTTCTCCTAAATCTATTAATAGTGGTGTTCCTCAGGGTTCTGTCCTATCACTCATTCTCTTTCCATTATTCATTAATGATCTAAACCAAACTCCTACGCTGATTATACCACCCAACTTCTTTCCTCGTCCTTACAGAGACGACCAACCCTTCAGGAAGTAAACAGATCATGAAGGGACACCACATAACACTTGACTTCTGATCTTTCTAAGATTTCTGATTGGGACAAAGAAAACTTAGTAGTGTTCAATGCCTCAAAAACTCAATTCTTCCATCTATCAACTCGACACATCCTTCCTTCTTCAATGGTTCCACTTAGTTATATTAGATAGGATGGAATCAACAACTTTTTATCTTATCAACTCTCCTCTTCTAATTGATTGTCTTCAGCCTCTTTCTCACTGGCGAAATGTTGCATCTCTTTCTATCTTTTATCACTATTTTCAGACTAACTGCTCTACTGATCTTGCTAACTGCATGTTCTTGTGGCCTCACTGCACAAGGCTTTCTCTTCTTCCTCTCATTCTTATTCAGTCCAACTCTCTAATACAAGAGTTAACCAGTACTCTCAATTATTCATACTTTTCTCTGGTAAACTCTGGAACTCATTGCCTGCTTCTGTATTTCCATCTTCTTATGACTTGACTTCTTTTAAGAGGGAGGTTTCAAGACATTTGCCCCCTTGCTTCTGATAACTCCTTACCAATCTTTTAGGAAACTTGCAATTTGTGGACTTTTTTTTTTTGCCCTTGGCTAGTTTTCCTCTTGCATAAAAAAGACATGCAAAGACCCAAAGAGACAGAGCTATGAAAGCTTACAAAATACCAGAAGGAATAAATAATCTCAAAGCACTGCATATATTTAATTAGACTAGATATCAAACAATACTTCTTGAGTGGATAGACATAAACTTCAAACAGCAGTAAATATAGGATCTGGATAATGTGGAAACCACTTTCATAATCACAGACAGACATCACAAAAATATGATCTTTACACCAAACATTTCACATCAACAGAGATAATGGGAACATTTTGAATACTGCATACCTCAGTGTTTGTTGTTCATTTACTAGACTTTCACTTTGTTAACACATGAGAATACTGTTTTGCTGCTTTCCAGACTTTTTTTTTTTTTTTTTTTTGCTACAAACTGATGAAACAAAAGAATAACTAGCAATTAAGCCCTTCCTTGCTTTACGTCAATTTGAATTCTGAAATAAGAAATACGAAAATACTTCCTGCAGGAAAAGGAAGTGATCAAATTCTGGCAAGAAAAGCCTTATCAAAAACTCTCAAATATAAGTAAGATCCTAAGTCAGTCAGTAATGGAAAAATCAGCAGCACTGCAGATGGATACTTGTAATTCACTTTAAAAAATGGAATGTAATTGGCCCTCTACATAAAACTCAGTATTCATAACAACAAAATGTAACTTAAACAAATCTCAGCAGTATTTTCCCATAAAATTACACTAAGGAAAGTGAGATGAGAATTGAGAAGATAAGTGAATGGTTGCATTATGCCACAGAACTATTAACATTAATGATGTCAACAACACCATATGCTATAACTGCCATCTATAATAACAATAATAATATAATGGTTAGATGCAGCTGATATTCTTACATTAAGCACTGATGTATCATCTACATAAGCAACAACGGTTCCTAGCGATACAAGAAAATACAAAAAGTAAAATATTAATAAAGATTTTAAAAATCTGATGTAACAGGTCACATTTGCTTTCACATGATAATGCTCAGCTTTGAAACACCAGCACATCATACATTTACATGACATCCTTCACAGTGGACACTGTCACCTAATGGATTTGGTTTTATCATTATGGCTGAGGTTCTAACAAGAAGCACCGTACATAATGAATGGCAAGCTAATCACATTTTTCCATAATGATTTTGGCAATACTATTAGAAGATTCACACTTTTTTATGAAATAAGAGTTGCATCACTGAAATGTGATTGTTTTATCATAATAACCTCCTCTTTTAGGTTTTCAATGTGCAAGCTTATGTTAAATACAGACTTCTTTAAAATTTAACACAAGTAAATTCATATGCACTCAGAACTGGAAGGTAATGAAATACAACACTACATAAAATGGGACTATATGACAAAATATGATCACAAATTATTCTCTCTTACAGCCATGTCCACTAGAAAGGAAGCCTTTAAGTGCAGATTGTGGTGTACCAAGCCTAAGCATCAGTTTGTAGTTGATGAATGCAGGGGAACTGGTAAGTATCTACTTGGATTATCTTAACTATGGTATGGCTTTAGCTACATAACATTAGTAATAATGACACAAGCCTAGTGTGACAAGCAAGATTACTTTTATTTACTTAGTGATGTATTGGCTGACTGATCACTTACATGAAAAGCAAACTAAGTTTACTCAAATGTCATTTATATATTTCAAATGATGAAAATTTAAATTTTACATGAAAACTCAACTTTATCTATTAAACAACTATACTTTTAGTTTTCAAAAGAAAAGTACAATCAAACTTGGCTGACATTTCAAGTTGTTACACAAATCTTTTCATATAATATGCAATCCTAATCATTTTTTCTTTAGATTTTTTTTATTTGAGCAATATGATGCATTCAATTTTCATGATTACATATTTATTTGTTTGCTTAAGCAGCAGCCAAGACTAAATTTTATTCAACTTTGGAAGTCAGGTACAGCCTAAATCACTCCTTGGGGAAAAACAGGGAATTTTTTTTTCTAATGGCACTGTTCTCACCTTATCTGCTGCTTATGGCTTTATGGTATTTACATCACCAATAAACAGACCAATATTAGATCAAGACTGATGAAAATAAATGCATAAAAAAATATATGTATATATACATAATCATACTAAGGACCAGAACAATTTGTGGTTCAGACATGGACAAAATTTGTAGGAGAGGTTTCTTTCAAGTGCAAGGTAGTCAGTGCCCAGGTACAATCTGCTCATTTTTCATAAATTCAGCAATACCTACAGGGTGCCGACACTCACCATCAATAGGCCATGCTTATACGTACACTACTGGCATAACTTAAGTAACACAATTTCTGGTATAAGCAATATTAGGAAATCACAGCAATCTCTTGAATAAACAACACTGCTCCATAAACTTAATCAAGAAAAGAAACTAGCTGATAATCAATTATTTGTTTTCCTTGTTTCTTAACAAATATAAATAGCACAGGACAATTCCACATACATAAACAAACAGTTCATTAATCAAACTACCATGTAAGTTTACACATATGCATGCAGTCGAACATAGTCTCTCTCTCTCTCTCTCTCTCTCTCTCTCTCTCTCTCTCTCTCTCTCTCTCTCTCTCTCTCACACACACACACACACACACACACACTTAAAAACAAAAACTTATAATTGGCTTTCAATCCTCTCGCTACACAAAAACACAAAATACATGCTGGGATAAAGAGCAGAAGGTGTGCTTCCAGATGTGCTTACTGGACCCTGAAAAATCTTCATGTCACCTCTACCCTTACATCTGAGATAAATGAATTCAGATATTCTCCAAAACTTCACCGGACTAGATAAGATAAAAAAGAAATAAAGGTGAAACAAATAATGAAAAATTATTGAATAGAGCATCCTCTCTGCACTGTAGCTACAGTACATATGTATGCCATCACTAAGACTTACAATAGATTTGCCTGCATCAGAAGTATTGGGCAACAGTATTGCCACTTTATGATGACACATGTCATACCAGCAGAAATACAAACCATTAAATGGTGATACCTTTCTCATTTGACCATCTTTTAATAATGAATCATTAGTTTTATTTAGAACCATTTCTTATGTTTGTACAAAGAGTGATAATGATCAAGACCAATATTGTGAATGTTGTTACAGATAAAAGAATATTGTATTTTTTGTTAACCATGTTGGTGCCACACATTACAAATACTATTGACTACTTTGAGGCAATCTGTATGTGGCCATCTTTATACATCTAATGTGCATTTCATGTGAAGTTCAGCTGGCAGGACCAGACACATTGTAAAATAATATTCTTAGATATAAGGACTCCTGAGCTATCTACTGCCCAGCTACAGCCTGTGGAACAAACACATGACTGCTCATACTTTGCATTCAGTGAGACATTTGTGTTCTTTCTTTTAGGTAACCCAACAGACTTGATATAATATAACACTATTTTTTATAAGGAATTTTTTTTATCTAATCTCTACAACCATATTTAAATATCATAGTGCTTGAATAATTTAATCACTTATTTAATAAGCATACTCCAGTTCAACAGAACACCAAAATGAATTCACATATGAATTTATGTTCTTAGTTCTTAATCAACTAGATACATCTGATTTATGTTGCTATTCAGTTTAAAAATAAAAAACACAATCTATACTGAGAAGATAAATAGGTTCACAACTACTTGTGTGACTTATTGTTGATCAGGTTTGGAAGCAGCAGCTGTGCTTCATCTCAAGAAGATATATCCTTTATGACCTCAGAGCCACCTACAGCTTCTCTTCAACCCACCAGTATCATGTTGGGTGGCTAGAGGCAAACTGCTCTGGGCTAGTCACTATATGGCGTGTTTTGGTTGATGTTCAGTTGGTCAACAGCCCTGTTGGAAAAAGTATTATAAGTTTTGTACTTAAATTTATTGCCTATTAAGATGACCCTCCTCTGATGGCTGATTCAAAGGAGAGTGAAACAGCCCATAAGGAAAGTGATAAAAGATGAGAGCAAAAGTAAAAATATGAAGTGTATGTATGAGGATGACAGATGTCAAGAGAATGAATGTTTTTAAATGTTTAGTTGCTATAGGGGATAGACTTTCCTTTAGGTTTGTATGTTAGTGTGGGAGAGAGAGAAAGAGAGAGAAAAAAAAATAGTTAGATATTAACTTGAACAATGCATAAGAAGGTATTCAAGAGTGAAGACTATATGAGACTGAAACCTGGAATGTGAAAGCAAGAGAAAAGAGGATACTAAATGTGTATGAGGACCGTGTGTGATGTTCATTTGCTGATAATCCCTGTCACACCTTCAAAACCTCCCTTTAAAATACCATTATTCACATTAGTTTTAATTTTGTTTCTCATTTCCTAATACATTCCATAACTGTGACACTCCATCCTTTCTTTGAAGCCACACTTAATATGCATGCTTCTCTCTAGTTATAGCCAGACTTACTAATCATGCATCCCAAACCTCTTCAGCATGTCCCCACCTCACTATTCTATAACCAGTGCCTTTCATTGCAATTCCTCACTCTTTCCCTGCATTTCATTCACTGTATAGTTTACTCTTTCCCTGCATTTCATTCACAGTATAATTTCTTCTAATGCTCTCTCTCTCTCTCTCTCTCTCTCTCTCTCTCTCTCTCTCTCTCTCTCTCTCTCTCATTCAACTCAGTCATTTTAAACACTGCCTTATCACATCTAACTTGCCATACCTGTCTGCCTATTATCTACTCACAATCATCCCTGTTAGGAAGTAGTCAAACAAACCTCCATCCCTCTCTTGAACACTCATATCTAACACAATGTTCCTTATGTTTTCTCGACAACCACATATATCCATCATAATTAGAATGATTATATTAATTAAGCACAAGTAAGTATCTAATCTTGATTTTAAGTGTTCAATATGAATAAAAATACACACAATTAGGTAAGAAAATCTGTTACTTGAAGATGGTATTAACACTATTACAGTAATGACAAAACAAAATATTAATTTCAACTTATAAAAGGAGAAATTCATCATGTTATTGAAAATATGAATGAATTCATGCACACACATTTCCAGTCATTAAATCCTCCTCTAAAGGATGTGAATCTACTTAATTCAATCACTAAAGGTCCTTCAGTATGAGCTAACTGAATAATTAAGGTAAAAGGTCCTTCAGTATGAGCTAACTGAATAATTAAGGTAAGATTAGTCTGAAGCCCACACCCTGCTACATTGTTTCACAGGAAAACACAAGCCTATTCTATTCAGCAAGTTGGGTGCAGTAATGTGGTGATGTTAAGAAAGACTAAATATAAATGAGGAAGATGTCTAAACTCACCTCCTGCCAAACTTGATGTGAATGATGAGGAAGATGATGCCCAGTAAGAGACAAATGCAGCCCACTGTGATGTATGCAATACCCAGGAAGTTGTTTTTGCCTCCAAGAAAGCTTGTGGTGGAGAGGATCATGCGCTTGCGGCCACCAAATGAGTCAACTGGATAACGATACTGCACTTCTAGATAATATCTTCCCTTGGGGAAGCTAAACTTGAAGCCCTTCATACTGTGATCAATCTTTCCGTACAATTTCCGGAAGGTTGGGAATGCAGCACTGCGCATCCACACAATCAAGTCTTCATTCTTGTAACCATTGTTATCAGGATTATCACTTAGCTGCCACACACTCTTCGTCCAATATGGTGGCTTGATGGTGTTTTTGAAAGCTGTGAGACAAAGAAAATCTGTTTACTTTTTGGAAAGGTGGTTTTTCAATTGTGTGCATGTGTATGCATAAATGTTTACTATCTGACTACTTAAACATTCCAAAAGCAGTTAACAGACATGAAGGCTGAGTGCAGTTTGATTCTATTCATTTACTCTTGCACTGCTCATCATTTACACCACATCAACAAGTTTTTGTACATGGCATCAAATCTAACTAAAGGTAACAAAAGTGGACTACTATTACCTATGCTCCTTCATAAAAATTGTACTCACTCCTGCAGCTACTCCAATCCTGAAACCATACCAGATGCAGAGTACTTCTTGCAGAATACCTCAAACCCTAACTGTGTCTACATGCCAATGAGCCCTAACACACTATGCAACTGAGCCAAAAGATCAGGAGTGTGAATAATGACATACCTCCAGTGTCATTAAGCTTCCCTGGAGGATTGTTGAATTTTATCTTACGATCTGAAGGCCAAGCAATGCCAGTCTTGATCAGCTTCAGCTTTTCATCTTTTCCAGCATCAAAGAGTGTCAAGGAATCTGCCATTGTGAAAACAGGAAATATTAGTTTTTTAAGTACAAATTATGAAAAAATGTGAGGATTGAGGTATATTCTGACTTCACATCTAGTACTAAACCAAAGAAAAATTCACTATAAAATCATCACCAATGTTTACAAGGAAAAATATACCTTGTGCATAATTATTGTGAGTTTGCACTGTATATTAGGAATGGAAAAAATGCAGTCCCCTCTCTTTTTATTTATTCCAAGTTAATCTGTGTTCAAAAGTTCTTTCATTACTTCCTATTATTTTCCTTCCATAATGATTATACTACAAGAATTGGAACATGCATCCATCATTACTTGAAACACTCCACAAGAAGCCATAGACAACAATTAGATGCCAAGACAGTAAGGTGGGAAGGTATACAAATGGTCTCACCATTGAACATGGAATTGGCAATAGCACCACATGGAGCATATATCTTTCCATCATTCATGCCAAATGGATTGCAGTCATTACTGGGTGAGGTGATTTCCTTCCCGAGAAGTTGGTTATCATCGCGGGACTTAACATAACGACGGTGGTTCTGGTAGAAATTATCCAGCCCATAGTAGAGATAAACCTAGAAGGAAAATATATGAATGAAAAGGAGAATGTGGCAGTTATGAGCTACTCTCTTTAGTTCCTTCATTGACAATTCTTGACAAAGCAGCATAGTTAGTAACATTTCTATTCAACTCCAAGTAACTCACAGTCTTTACAAAAGGTTCAGTGATGGTAAAGTTGACTTGACAGGTGCAGTCAAGAGTGAAGTTGCTTCTCCTGATCACCTCACTGCAAGGCACTGAAACGCCAGCCTCCATGTGGCTCACACTCTTGCAGTCAGTATAGTCCAGCTGCATTTCTTGGACCTGGAAAAGAAAGGCAAATGGAATTGTTTAATGTATTATCCTCAAGTAGTAGAGAATACTATATTCTAATTTATCCAATAAAAATAAACATTGGATAGGATTACGAAGAGGAAAATTGAGGCAAATAACAAGAAAGCAAAATGTTCTCTACTAATCTTGATGAAACAAGATAATAACTATCTTATAAGATGGATGAAAAAACAATACTTACACTGCGGGAGAAGAAGAGGAGGGCTGCTCCAAGTGGTACAAAGAGCAGTCCAATGAGGAAGAAGGCTGGCAGGACAGTGTCTGCAGTGAGAATTGGCTGCCATGCTGGGAGGCGCTGCTGCTTGAACTTTTGGTTAAACTTGGATTCTAGAAGAAAAAACAAACTTAGAACTCCTCCAAGTACATGCTAAGTAAGTTCAAATTCTGAAGTTTTCAACAAGCCGTAAAAAGACATATCGTATAGGAGACAGTAGATACATTGTTCAAAAGTTTTGAATTGAAAAAAAAAAGGGGAACCTTTTAATCTGTGAAATATTGTAACACACATCAGCAATGATTACTGAGTGTGTCTGCACACACTGTCAGCAGATTTCACTGTTCAATAATAAGCACAGGAATGAAACAAGTATTTCCATAATTTATGCTATTCAGTTGTAGTTCTTTCTAAATTATATTGCATAATGTTATCTATGTACCATAAAAGCAGCAAAGAGTTATTCTTCAAGAAGCACAGTAGGGCCTAGAGGTGCAGCACTGGATACTCTTCTTGACATTTTAGTCTGGCACAAAACATTCCAATCACTGCCACTGTGTCTTATCCACACTGCCACCACAAAGAAAGTGGTTTTCATATACTAGAGGATTCATTTTTTTTTATGTAAGAGGGAAAAGCTAGCCAAGAGCAAAAGAAAGAGTAAAAAAAATGGCCCACTTGGAATGCCAGTCCCCAAGCAGGCCCAAGAGAGTTAGCCAAAGGAGTGGAATAAATTACTTGAAACCTCCCTCTTAAGTGAGCTCAGATTATAGGAAGATGGAAATACAGAAGTGGGTATGGAGTTCCTGAATTTACAAAAGAAAGGTATGAATGATTGAGAGTAACTCTTGCATTAGAGAGATAGAGAGAATAGGGGTGAGAGGATGAAGAAAGTCTTGTGCAGCAAGGCCATGGGAGGAGGGGAGGCATGAAGTTCACAAAATCAGAAGAGCAGTTGGCATAAAAATAGGAATAGAAGATAGCAAGAGATGCAACATTGCAGCAATAAGAAAGAGGCACAATTTCTTTGAGAAACTGCCTTACATTACCATGAAAAGTAAAAAAAATATATATATATTTCCTTTCAGTTTCCATTCAATCAATCTACACCACTTCATTTCAAACTCTCCATCATGTTTCACTCAATATCCCTGAACTTTAAACCCTACAGACTTCATCCAATTTGGTTCACATACTTTTCTACTTCAACACATCAACAAAAGGGCCTGAATCTTGGATAGAACTGAGAATGATGACACACACACACACACACACAGAGAGAGAGAGAGAGAGAGAGAGAGAGAGAGAGAGAGAGAGAGAGAGAGAGAGAGAGAGAGAGAGAGAGAGAGAGAGAGAGAGAGAGAGAGAGAGAGAGAGAGAGAGAGAGAGAGAGAGAGAGAGAGAGAGAGAGAGAGAGAGAGAGAGAGAGAGAGAGAGAGAGAGAGAGAGAGAGAGAGATACCTAGTTTTCTCCTTTTCTCTTCTGCTGCCTTCTTCTCATTCCTCACTATTTGGTACTTGAGCTCCTGTATCTGGGTATCCAGTATCAAAACTTTCCTCTCCAACATGCGCATATGAAGTGTGTTGGAGACTCCATCCCCATCTGCTCCAGACATGGCTCAGAATGTGTGTGTGTGTGTGTGTGTGTGTGTGTGTGTGTGTGTGTGTGTGTGTGTGTGTGTGTGTGTGTGTGTGTGTGTGTGTGTGTGTGTGTGTGTGTGTGTGTGTGTGTGTGTGTGTGTGTGTGTGTGTGTGTGTGTGTGTGTGTGTGTGTGTGTGTGTGTGTGTGTGTGTGAGGGTATCTACCCCTCAATTTGATCAAACTTTGAAACAAAAATATGCTAAAAACTCAAAGTGCTCATTTGACAGTTTAAAATCATCCTTGCCTCAACATCAAACTCCTTTAAGAACTTCTGTAATATCTGAATGTTGTAAGTGTAGAAGGAAGATGTTTTTAAGTAAGAAAGACTGAATAACTTGGTTGTAATGTCACTTAGCGCCAGTGGTCTCAACACACCAACCTCACCCAACACCTCACAACAGACGACTGCCACCACCATCATCTCCCCACCACACCTCATTTCCCATTCCTCCACTTCCTCCTCCCCCTTCCTCCTCCACAGGCCATCAGCCAGCCAGCCAAGGCACTCCTTTCTGCCACACCCAGGGCCCACTGTTCAAATAGGTCTATTAGTGTCACTTTAGGGTTTTTTGGGCAAGTTCCTCCTATTAACTTCTTTCTGTTCACTTCCAATTTTAAGCAAAACAAATACACAGATTTCATTTTTACAATTTTGTTTGCTCTCTCTCTCTCTGATTTCATCTTTATAATAATGTTTGCTCTCTCTCTCTCTCTCTCTCTCTCTCTCTCTCTCTCTCTCTCTCTCTCTCTCTCTCTCTCTCTCTGATTTCATCTTTATAATAATGTTTGCTCTCTCTCTCTCTCTCTCTCTCTCTCTCTCTCTCTCTCTCTCTCTCTCTCTCTCTCTCTCTCTCTCTGATTTCATCTCTCTCTCTCTCTCTCTCTCTCTCTCTCTCTCTCTCTCTCTCTCTCTCTCTCTCTGATTTCATCTTTATAATAATGTTTGCTCTCTCTCTCTCTCTCTCTCTCTCTCTCTCTCTCTCTCTCTCTCTCTCTCTCTCTCTCTGATTTCATCTTTATAATAATGTTTGCTCTCTCTCTCTCTCTCTCTCTCTCTCTCTCTCTCTCTCTCTCTCTCTAATTTGCATCATTATATGAGAGAGAGAGAGAGAGAGAGAGAGAGAGAGAGAGAGAGAGAGAGAGAGAGAGAGAGAGAGAGAGAGAGAGAGAGAGAGAGAGAGAGAATGATGATGGGCTGTAGTGATAAGGGTCATGGGGGAGGGAGGCAGGGAAACAGTAGTAAGAGGAGGGAAGAGGTCAGGTGGGGAGGCCATGTTGGTTGGGGTTGAAGGAGGGGGGAGCAAGAAAATGACCTTCCTGACCCATCGTTATCTTGGCCTTCCCTTTCCCTACACCATGGATCAATACTGGCTGACACAATGAGGCTATTGGCATGAGAGAGAGAGAGAGAGAGAGAGAGAGAGAGAGAGAGAGAGAGAGAGAGAGAGAGAGAGAGAGAGAGAGAGAGAGAGAGAGAGAGAGAGAGAGAGAGAGAGAGAGAGAGAGAGAGAGAGAGAGAGATAACTAGTAGCATGTCACACAAAACCACTAAGAAAGGTATGTAGGGAAAAGTTCAAAGCACTATGCCAGAACATTGTATCCTCTAATATAAAGTATTATATATAATGACAACAAATTAAGGTCTAGTTAAACATGTGTTAGTAAACAGTATGCCTGCACACATATACTCTTTGCATCCTCTTCTCCATTGCCTTGTCAGAGAAAATACATCATAATACATAAATGAAAATAGACAGAGGAGTAAAGAATGCAAGGAAGGGAGAGAGAAATAGCTTTGACCTAACCAACACTGAGCCACACCCCTTCCTGTCTGTCAGGCACTCTTCCCTGGAGAATAATGAATGTGGAAGCGGTGGTGGTTGTGGTGGTGGTACAGGGAGAAGGGTGGGCAGTAACACCTCTGGTAAGGAAGAGAGGGTTGGGGAAAACGTTAAGATAGAATAGGGTCTTCCAATCCAAGACAAGGCAGCAAGGAAAGAGAGAAAGAGGCCAGGAGACATTTACATGCATTAAGGTGGTAGGAGTCACGGGTGACTCTCTCCTAAGTTATGTAGGCTGAAGGGTGTAGGTAGGAACTGCTAGGAGGGTTATCAGCATTGGTGTGTGTGTGTGTGTGTGTGTGTGTGTGTGTGTGTGTGTGTGTGTGTGTGTGTGTGTGTGTGTGTGTGTGTGTGTGAGAGAGAGAGAGAGAGAGAGAGAGAGAGAGAGAGAGAGAGAGAGAGAGAGAGAGAGAGAGAGAGAGAGAGAGAGAGAGAGAGAGAGAGAGAGAGAGAGAGAGAGAGAGAGAGAGAGAGAGAGAGAGAGAGAGAGCAGGTGAGCTTTGTTAAACATATGCCATTTGGTCTCTGTTTTCTTATTCATTACATATTATGATTGTGCTCCAAGATTTAAAATGACATGAGGATCTCCAAGTCTCTCTCTCTCTCTCTCTCTGCATATTCTTATTCCTCTCTATCACCTTTCCTTTCTCCCACTTTCCTTCCTCTTTCCCCCATTATCTCCCCTCCTGATTCTATTACCCTTCACCAGCCAATCACAGATCAGCAGGTGTGGTCCAGATTCCCCTTCCTACCTTCCCCTCACCTCCAGTCAGATACTCTCCCCCACCCCCCATTTCCATCCACCACCACCACCACCATTCTTCCCTCCCTGGCAGCACACCAAATGAGTGCACTCCTCACTCAGTTTCTGCCTCAGGTTCAGTGGTGTCAGATCTAAGCACATATACACACACACACACACACACACACACACACACACACACACACACACACACACACACACACACGGCCCGGTAGCTCAGTGGTTAGAGCGCTGGTTTCACAAGCCAGATGACCGGGGTTCGATTCCCCGGTCAATACATGGAGATATTTGGGTGTGTCTCCTTTCACGTGTAGCCCCTGTTCACCTAGCAGTGAGTAGGTACGGGATGTAAATCGAGGAGTTGTGACCTTGTTGTCCCGATGTGTGGTGTGTGCCTGGTCTCAGGCCTATCCGAAGATCGGAAACAATGAGCTCTGAGCTCGTTCCGTAGGGTAACATCTGGCTGTCTCGTCAGAGACTGCAGCAGATCAAACAGTGAAACACACACACACACACACACTAATACTAATACAACTATAATCCTTTACTTTAAGAATCAAAGGTTTGGATTTACAAGTGTCATCTATTTGTCACAGCCCTACTGAATGCTATACTTGTTACTTGTTACTTGTGGTGTTTGTTCAAGGCTCCGCTCCACTGCGAGGCAGCGCTCAGCAGAACCTCCCTCAAAAGCAACTAGGATATATAATTATCTTTGATTTCCATGCCGTTGAAATCATAAACTTCCTTGAACAAATATGTCTTCAATTTCTTTTTGAAGATATTGATCCTGGCACAACCTTTAATATCACTCGGCAGTTTACTGTAAATCCTTGGTGCGCATCTTGCAAATGCTCTACATCTTATGTCAAAGTTATTTCTTGGCTCATGTAGTCTGTATGGGTCTGCATCGTGTTTGCAGTATCATATTCACTCAGATATGTTTCAGTCAAAGCTAGAATATCCAGATTTTCATCATTAATTAAAGTTCTGTTTTCTATTGCCTTGTTTCCAACTGACTGAACATTTAATAAACCACATTTCAACATAGAGCTCAGCATTAGTAGCCATGATCTGCTCACTCAAAGTACTGTCTGTGTGTGTGTGTGTGTGTGTGTGTGTGTGTGTGTGTGTGTGTGTGTGTGTGTGTGTGTGTGTGTGTGTGTGTGTGTGTGTGTGTGTGTGTGTGTGTATTTACCTAGTTGTATTTACCTAGTTGTAGTTTTACAGGGCCTGGGCTTTATGCTCGTGTGGCCCCGTCTCCATATCTACACTTATCCAATCTTACTTTAAAAGTGTGCACACTCGTTACAGACACTACTTCTTCATCTAAACTGTTCCACGTCTCAATACATCTCTGCGGGAAACTATATTTTTTAATATCTCTCAGACATCTTCCCTTTCTCAGCTCTTTACTATGCGATCTTGTGCTTCGGATGTCATATTCTTCTCTCAGGATCAGTGTGTGTGTGTGTGTGTGTGTGTGTGTTATTCACTGTTTGATCTGCTGCAGTCTCTGACGAGACAGCCAGACGTTACCCTACGGAACAAGCTCAGAGCTCATTATTTCCGATCTTGGGATAGGTCTGAGACCAGGCACACACCACACACCGGGACAACAAGATCACAACTCCTCGATTTACATCCCATACCTACTCACTGCTAGGTGAACAGGGGCTACACGTGAAAGGAGACACACCCAAATATCTCCACCCGGCCGGGGAATCGAACCCCGGTCATCTGGCTTGTGAAGCCAGCGCTCTAACCACTGAGCTACCGGGCCGTGTGTGTGTGTGTGTGTGTGTGTGTGTGTGTGTGTGTGTGTGTGTGTGTGTGTGTGTGTGTGTGTGTGTGTGTGTGTGTGTGTGTATTCACTGTTTGATCTGCTGCAGTCTCTGACGAGACAGCCAGACGTTACCCTACGGAGCGAGCTCAGAGCTCATTATTTCCGATCTTGGGATAGGTCTGAGACCAGGCACACACCACACACGGGACAACAAGGTCACAACTCCTCGATTTACATCCCGCACCTACTCACTGCTAGGTGAACAGGGCTACACGTGAGGAGACACACCCAAATATCTCCACCCGGCCGGGGAATCGAACCCCGGTTATCTGGCTTGTGAAGCCAGCGCTCTAACCACTGAGCTACCGGGCCGTGTGTGTGTGTGTGTGTGTGTGTGTGTGTGTGTGTGTGTGTGTGTTCCTCTAGTAGAGGTTGTAGTTTACTGGATATGAGCAGGTTGTGTTGTCCCATTTCCTTATCTGTTTTTATACAACTTTCTCTTGCAATTATAGCAGCTCCTCCGTCACTACATCTGTCTCCAAGCCACTCCATGAATAATTCAACTTAGTATTCTTCTCATTACTAATCACTAATTGTCACATTATCCTTATCCTTCTCTCATCCTTTATCATATCCAGTGAATCTTGTTTTATGGATTCCAATTCAAACACAATTCTGATGAAAATTCAATAATTTACCTTTAATTTAAACGAGAAAAAAATATTCAAAATATTTCCTTTCTTTATACATTACATTAACAAGAATAGCCTTTGAATACAATTGATTATAGTTATACAATAGTTTCATTCACTAGTATAATGAGATGATTGGCAAAAATTATCATCAGATTTTCCAATTACTTCATAGCCTGTACTAGCTCATTATACATCACTCATATAATCTAATGTGGTCACATGATACACTTTATCCATAGGTTTGATTTATGCAGCACAAATTATCAGTATACAATAGATGCCAAGCCATAATCTCATTTCTTTACTGATTCTCATTCTCTCAAGACTATTTGTTATAGTTGTGCTGGAAGCCAATGTGCTGTGTGTGTGTGTGTGTGTGTGTGTGTGTGTGTGTGTGTGTGTGTGTGTGTGTGTGTGTGTGTGTGTGTGTGTGAGTGTCATTCTCTGCTGTTGATTATGCAGTACAAAGGATTTGATGAGATAACACTTGTTTACACATAACCCTGTTATGTAGAATCAACTTCTGTTAATATCTACTTCATTTGCATCCACCCAAGGCTACTATAACCTTCAGTGTAACCTGTAGCTTGTGTGAAGTTATAACCAATCATATCCATTGCTTTCTACTCATCTCAATGTCTAACATATTTCTATTTCTCTCTATTGAAAATCTCAAGAATTTTTCTTAACGCATAAAGTGAACATGGATAGATACTTATCATAACTGTTTCCCCCCCTTTTCTCTCTCTCTCTCTCTCTCTCTCTCTCTCTCTCTCTCTGTGTGTGTGTGTGTGTGTGTGTGTGTGTGTGTATTCACCTAGTTGTATTCACCTAGTTGTAATTTTACAGGGCCTGGGTATCATACTGTGGCCCGTCTCCATATCTACACACATCCAACTTTCCTTTAAAACTATGCACACTCCTTGCTGACACCACCTCCTCACTCAAACCATTCCACACCTCCACACATCTTTGTGGGAAACTATATTTTTCACATCCTTCAAGCATATTCCTTGGCTATCTTTTTACTATGCGATCTTGTAGTTCTACTTAAGTTTTCCTCTCTCAACATCATTTGCTCATTATCCACTTCATCCAGTCCATTCAACAGTTTATAAACCTGTATTAAATCTCCTCTTTCTCTTCTTTGTTCCAAGGTAGGCAAATTCATTTCTTTTAATCTCTCCTCATAGGTCATTTCTGCCAATTCCGGAACCATTTTTGTTGCCATTCTCTGCAATCTCTCCAACTTCCTTATATGCTTCTTTTTATAAGGGGATCAGACCACTCCAGCATATTCCAATCTTGGTGTGTGTGTGTGTGTGTGTGTGTGTGTGTGTGTGTGTGTGTGTGTGTGTGTGTGTGTGTGTGTGTGTGTGTGTGTGTGTGTGTGTGTGTGTGTGTGTGTGTGTGTGTGTGTGTGTGTGTGTGTGTGTGTGTTACTATGAGATTTACTGGTGTTGAAAACCTTAGTAGTGCATAGTGTATTAAAAATGACAGTACTCTCTTTTCTAAGGCACATCGCTGGAGGCCATGAGGAAGATGTTACATGCTAATCTTCACATCACCACAGTTGTCCATCTCAGGTAGTCTGTTTCATCTGGTTCTTGAAATCTATGTATACTTTTCATCTCTTGATCAGACTTGAGAGATTAAGAGTTCATTTAAGAGAGAGAGAGAGAGAGAGAGAGAGAGAGAGAGAGAGAGAGAGAGAGAGAGAGAGAGAGAGAGAGAGAGAGAGAGAGAGAGATTCATCCATCCTCCACTAAAATTATTCTCCTCCCTCTTTTGGTATGATTTCCTATCAGTGTCAAAAGTACAAGTTGAAATTTATTATAGCTGCAGCAGAAACAAACGAGGAGAAAAAAAAAAAAAAAAGCTGGTAAAGATATGTGTAGTAATAGCATTAGCTATAGTGGTAATGGTAGTGGTGGTGACAGCAGTTTCAGTGGCAAGTTGTACATACAAGTACTTTACTAAAATCAACTTAAAACTCTTGCTGTGGATTTTAAAGTAAGTAAAGGTGGCACTAACAAAGCTTCCATAAAAATTGTAGGATATTAACATTAGTTATCATGTGTTGCAGGATAATGTCCTATATACACCTGGTAGTCAAATAATGCACGGGAAATTTGTGTAATAGCAGCCAAGATTTTCTTAATCTTCCCACTTGAATCTGCCTAGAACTGTTGATATTCTATAGGAATTGATTAAAAGTCTTTACATACAAGAATGCATAGGGTGGTGAGTACAATATTTCCATGCCAGCAAGGACTTGTCGTATATAAAAAAAAACAAAAGGTCATGATAATATAATTTCCTCCATATATACTAGTACTTCAATACTCCAACAGAATTTTTATCCATGAAAAGTGAATAGCTATATTTTATAGAGGTGAATATCATTACTTTGCCTACTCACCTGAAAACTCCTCATAAATAATATAAGCAAAATAAAAAGTCACAAAATTAGAATAGAAAACCATGCCAACATTTGTGGATACCTATAAGGACAGGGTAAACAGTATTGCCACAAATTTTTCACAAGAGACTTCTGTAGAGTGAATGGCATGATAATGGACATCACTGTTCCTAAATCTGACCAAATTCAACTCTAATATTACTAGAAATGATCAGATCTACAAATTGTTACATTACTTTAATAAACCACATCATACAGATACTAAAGCTTTACTTACGTAATCATTAGTTATATCCCATAATTCTCAAAATTTTAATGGAAGTGGATTGGCAAGTTCAGAAAAAATAATTCAATGTAGAATTTTAAATGCCTAATTGGATCCCAGAGATAACAGTCAGATTAAGAAATAAATTTAGTAATGATTTGAGAGAACATTAGATGAGCATTATGGTGCTTTGCATGTCAATAATAAAATACGCAAATTTACTACTAATCGAGTTCAGACAAGATGTAACAAGTCAAAGATGTAATCCTTGTGGGCAAACATGAGTTTCTGGTTCAAATACAAAGGATTTTGACAACATTTATCATGATAATGAAGAAGTTACCTATGTATACAAATCTATCACAATGAAATAATTTTTTAGTGAAATTAACCGGATAAGGAATTAAAAGATTTTATCAAATAGATAATAAAAAACATGGTATCTTAATAATACTGTCACAAAACAGTAATTATCATAACTAGTTTTATGACAATACTGATTTCTAATGTTCAGCATATTACACTCTGCCCAGGTTTGTTTTAGAGGTTACAGTTTGAAGACTGTACGTGGCAGAGGTTGATGGTCACGTTAGATTTTGTGGTAAAGAATGTTCTTCGCTTGTGAGAAACATTAGTTTAGCAGTATAACCGTTCTGAATCACATCAGTGTC
>NC_059295.1:42600281-42645281 GCF_017591435.1 Portunus trituberculatus
ATAGGGGTGGGTCACTATTTAAATATTCTCAAGGCATTTCTTAAATATTCTGTGGCCAGTCAATAGATATGGCATATTGTAATGACTATAGTGGACAATTTTACCCGATACCTGCGTCTCTCTCTCTCTCTCTCTCTCTCTCTCTCTCGTCAAGGAATGCCATGGAAAGGAGATATCAAACTACATTTCGAAAAACCCAATTCTTACTCCTTTTCTATTTGACTTTTATAAGGCGCACACTATAACAAAAAAGAGATGACATGAATGTTTTCTATCATACTACTACTACAACTACTATTACTACTACTACTTCTACTACTACTACTACTACTACTACTACTACTACTACTACTACTACTACTACTACTACTACTACTACGAACTGTACTAGATGATTCGTGACTCATCCCTGGGTATGTATATGATACGTAACACAGACCACACAATCTTTTACTCTTCATAACTTTACCTGTCGTTCGTTGACCTGTGTATGTGATTTGGCAGCTTTTGCTGTGGGGCGCGGCAAGGGACCACGTAACCAAGGCAGGGCAACGATTTGGGTACAAAAAAGGAATAACAAGAGAGAGAGAGAGAGAGAGAGAGAGAGAGAGACGTCGGTAGGGGGGGGGCATCTGTTTCTGTACTTTACGCGGGGCTCAAACAAAGAGAGAATTAAGTATTTTCATGCGCATTGCCTCAGACCTTCATTTACTTGTTTACTTGGTCAGCTGGGTGGGGAAGAAAAATAAATCTACAAAAAAACTAATAAACAAATAGAAAAACAGCTGTATAGAAAAAACACTAAAATTAAATAATATAAATTTTCAACACTGGCTTTTAGTACAGTGCATTATCATTTCTATATTTCATTGTTATCGCAATTAGCAGCTTCAAAACGTAAAAATTCAGACCTGTGTTTTCTATATCAATTTAAACCAAATAGAAATAAGTAAAAAAATAGATAAATAAGTGATGGGACCGTGATTTTTAAATCCAGTAGTTCATAACACACCAGTGAATTCTGACGATAAAATTAAATCTGATAATCTGATCTCGAATGGTGTACACCAGCAGATATGTAGGTAAACACGCCTGGATAATAACCAGATTAATCAGACAACTAGATGATATTATGTAATATAACACCGTTTATACATATTTCATGGTATTTGTTACCTACCTCGAAGCTACCGAACTGTGTGTGTGTGTGTAATTAACCACCACGGTCGCCTGCTGGTAACCCAGCCAGTCTTCCCCATTACGGAGCGAGCTCAGAGCTCATAGACCGATCTTCGGGTAGGACTGAGACCACAACACACTCCACACACCGGGAAAGCGAGACCACAACCCCTCGAGTTACATCCCGTACCTATTTACTGCTAGGTGAACAGGGGCTACACAACACATTAAGAGGCCTGCCCATTTGCCTTGCCGCCTACGGGACTCGAACCCGGACCCTCTCGATTGTGAGTCGAGCGTGCTAACCACTACACTACGCAGTGTGTCTACAATTAAATGTGTATGTGTGTGTGTGTGTGTGTGTGTGTGTGTGTGTGTGTGTGTGTGTGTGTGTGTGTGTGTGACATTTACATCACTAAAATGGGAGTGAATCAGTTCCAGCGCATTAGTTTGACTGGCCTGCGAATAAGCGGACAGCCTGGCAGTGGAAGAGGATTGGTGGAACAGGCGTGGAAGAGGTCGCTTACCCATGGAAGAGTGACAATGCTCCTGTGGGCAGGTACAGACAGAGACACGTCATTGAACTATGCCCTCGCACCACAGCCTTTCGACAACATTACGGTATTACCACAATTGAAAATTTGTTTGTTGAAAGAAAAGATTACAACACTATCTGTCACATCTGTCATGCTGCATGTTTTAGCTGAATATTTGTAATGATGCACTGATTTTCCTCCTACTCCCTAGTGTTTTTACGTTATTTTGCCTTTTATATTGATGTACGTTTCTATGTTTATATTACTTATTTATCTTCAGGTAGTTTTGTTTTTATATTAGCATTAAGTTGTTAAGTTTGTCTAGTTTTATCATATATGTTTCATTTTTAGGTAGCTTTTTGTTATATATTAGTATTCTGTTTTTAAGTTACATTTGGCATAGTCTTATAAGTTAAATGTTTTAGGATGTATTTTTTTGTTTTCTTGCTTTATTTTTTATATATGTTTCTGGGTTTTTACTTAGTATGAAGTTGAATGTCCCACTTTAATAATTCTTATAATTATGAGAATGATTGCACTACACACAAATATTTTAACCAAAGTTATGTATATAATTGGACCATTTGTTAATGTATTTATGCGTCTTATGTATTTCATCTGGTTTGTGGTCAATAAAATATCTATCTATCTATCTATCTGTGTGTGTGTGTGTGTGTGTGTGTGTGTGTATGTGTGTGTGTGTGTGTGTGTGTGTGTGTGTGTGTGTGTGTGTGTGTGTGTGTGTGTGTGTGTGTGTGTGTGTGTGTGTGTGTAATTCATCACGGTCGTCTGCTGGTCATCCAGCCAGTCTTCCCCATTATGGAGCGAGCTCAAAGCTCATAGACCGATCTTCGGGTAGAACTGAGACCACAACACCCTCCACATACCGGGAAAACGAGGCCACAATCCCTCGAGTTACATCCCGTTCTTATTTACTGATTAGGTGAATAGGGGCTACACATTAAGAAGCTTGCCCATTTGTGTGTGTGTGTGTGTGTGTGTGTGTAGCCATGAATCACTCTCTTGGTGCCGTGCTTCCTGGGCGTGCATTCAGTAAACACATGCACGACAAGTCTCAAGAGTTACAATATTGCTATTTTAACTATTACAGCAAGAGTGTCAGGTCATACAAATCATGCAGTGCCTGTACGTTTAAACGTTTTATTCTCTCATAATGACGCTCTCAAGGCGAGACCCCGCTCCAAAAAAACAAATAAATAGTAAATAAATAAATAAATAAATTATAAAAATAAATAAACAAATAAATGATTAATTAATTAAATAGATAAATAGAATAAATAAATAGATAAATAAATAAATAATTGAGTTTCCACTGCTATTATTGATGATACAGGATTTGGGAGAAAATTTTATCGGAATACTGGAGAATAAACAATCTTTGAAATCTGCACTAATAGAACTTCATCAAGCTATGAAAGGTAATGAAAGTATACTGCCGCAATGTTTGAGGATAGTATAGGTATGACAAAATGAGAGAAAAAAGAGCCTTGAAAAGCACCAAATTAAACGTTAAACGTTAAAAATATAATCAGTTAGGCTCTAAAACCTTATTAACATCAACTTACTTCAGTAATGGAAACGATTAAGATGTCGAAACGTGTGGGAATAGAGGTTCACAGGCAGTATCGACAACCCTGCAAGTGTGGCGGGATGGAGGGGAGTCACACCAAAGATTCATGGTAATAAGATTCAACATTGGTGCTTAGTCGATAGCGTAAATACGTATGTAGTTGTTACGAGTAAATGTTTTCTTAGCGTTCAGCCGACAGCCGCATCTAAAATGAGTTGAAAGTATATGCTATATGAGTCATCCAGACCAGTCTTTTGTCTTTACCTACATCATAAATGCTGAGTGTGTGTGTATATACGTAATAGGTAGTATATTTTTTATTCAAGTGTTATGACAGTAACTTTGATGATAGTATTTATTGCATGTTCTATTACTGCTACCCCTAGGGGATACACACTTCTGTTGTTGCTGCTGCTGCTTCTGCTCATCTGCTGAGTGCTGACTGCTACTAAATAATTGTTGATGTATAGACACCATGACTTCCACTGATCATGAATTCAAATTATTATCAACATTCTCAAATGTCAGTGTCTGTACTGTGCCAATAAAGAAAACGTAGTAATCATGATAAGGAAAACATCTAATGAGTAAAATATACATTTACAACGGGTCCCTTTATTTTCATTTACATCCACTGCCTCTATATTCTGTCAATGTTCTTAGCACTGATCGCTATTTAATTTACACCATCATTCGCTCATCAATATACCTCTGGTTTAATTATCTTGTATAAATAGGAAGAAAAGTAGTGAAGGTTTTACTATTGCACCACCCTGTAGGCGCCAAAATAATATTGGAACGGGCCAGTCCGGCAGTGACGTCACAGCTCATGGCGGCTGTGTGAGGCTCCTGGAGGCGGGGAGAGGAAGTCCTTATTTCGGAGTTCCCACGCGGTGAAGATGGTCGTCCTCACGCTAAAAAACTTGCAGCAGCAGACATTCTCCGTGGAAATTGAATTGTCGGCCACGGTGAGGTTCTAGAGGCAGCAGGGACTTGTGTGAAGTAGGGCGGTGGAGGTTCTGGTAGCGTCCTCTTTACTCCTCCTGCCTCCACCCTTACCAGATCTCCTTCCTCCCCTCATGAGTTTTACAACTTCACTCCAGCTCGTTGTATGCATCCCATCATTGCAGTTTGATGTGTTTTATTTCACCATTCCCTCTTCAATACTTATGGCCTAGCATGCCTCTTGGATGATTTTCTGCAGTTACTATTTTGGCTAACCCTTGTATTAGCGATTGTTAGATTGTGTTGTTTTGCCTGTGTTGAGTTGATGTGGTAGCGTGTCGTGTCCAGCCCTTGCCTGTCAGTGTGCATGAGGCAGGGCGATCAGTGTGCCTCGAGGCCCATGTGGAGCGGCTTTCAGGGATTCGAATGGGTTATCTTACCGGGTTCATATCGCTTGCTGGAGATACCGTATCTGGTTAGCCATCCAACCCTGAGATCTAATGACGATAGGATGCAGCACAAATCAAAGAAATACACGCTTCAACAAAAATAGGATGCAATTTTGGTCTAGCAAATGCATAAAAAGTCGAGTAATATGCATGAGTGCCTTGTCATGGAGGAAAAGTTATACCGCTATCACAGTATATATAAATGTAATTTGTAGGACGTGTTATCATCAATATACTTGATCAGCATACAAAACTTATCTGCATGGTATACATAAATATGTACTAGTAATGAGAATTGGAAGACCCAATGAATAAAAACTAGTGATGTGGTAAGAGATTGATGAGTCCTTACAGTGTATGGAAGTGCTTACTGTATGTGACCAAACAAGTTTGTGGTCACACTTCCATTAGGTTGTTTGTAAAATTGTTACAACAAGACCAGGAACACTTTAATAAGTACACAGGCATTACAGAAAATAATTTACAGAAAGCAGCTTTAAAACTGAAAATAATATGAATATGAATATATATGCTGAGGCTGAATCCAAAAACTCCCGTATAGGCTGAGTCTTGCCCTGCACATTATTACAATATTGAGTGATACTTTATTGTTTATGAAAGGATCTGTGAATGGAGCCTAAGATAAGTGTGTTTTCTCTCATATTCAGACCAAGCATGTAATTTCTTGTGCCAAGTTAGACATTCTTCTACTATTTTCCAAAGTCCCTATATCTGATGTCATAGCATTGACCACTTATTTTAGTCTGTCATATGACAGACTAGAGCAAGACAGTTTAACATATGTGGGAAGAGACTGATATCTTATCCAGCATCAAATCTTTTCAGACAGCCAACCCTTCAGGAAATTAACAGATTCTGCAAGGACACTACAGAATGCTTGACTTTTGATCTTTCTAAGATTTCTCAGATTGGTGCAGAGAAAACTTACATGTTCAATGCCTCAAAAACTCAATTCTTCCATCTAGCAACTTGACACAACCTTTTAGACAAGTGACGATCAACTTTCTTCCTCTTCTACACTGAATATCCTCAGTCTGTATTTTACTCATAATCTGAACTGAAACTTCATATCTGATATCTTGCTAAAACAGTTTCTCTGAAGTTAGGTGTTCTGAGGCATCTCTGCTAGAGATGTACCGATACCAAAATTTTGGCCGATTCCGATACCGATACCACCTAATTGGGCCGATACCGATACTACTACATATAGTAATTACTGCACTGGACACCAGGATGAGTTGGTGGACAGCGAGCATTATCAGATGGGAGGCTTTGTTTTGGGGGATGCTGTAAGTCCTTCTGAGAACGTTTGTGAAATAGGAGCAATTCTAGAAGCTTTTTGAAGCCATTTGCTAAGGTAAATTACTCAGTAATTGGAATGAATATCTTCTCAGTCTTCTGATTCTTGTCAGTTATTTTAAATTCTTACTTCTTACTCCTTTAGCGACCATTTGGTCTTGTGCATTTTCATTATTAATTTTATTGACGATATTTTGGCGATCAAAAATATTTTTAAAATTATTAAAATTGTAAAACAGACACAAAATATTAGCAAAAGAAACTCATTTTGTTGTGTATGTTTCTCTTTAATTAAATCTGACATCCTTTGATATTAATTCATTAGACATTAGTAGACCAATTCAGAAAAATGAGCTTTCACCTAATCTTTTCAATTAAATAGAAAAAGTTTAGTTTATTCTAAATTTCTAGTGTATTGCTATGATCTTAAATAATTAATATGCAACAAATTATACACAATGCACATGATTACAAAACAGAATCGTTACTTTCTTAGTTATGGAATTTTTACATCCTTAGGTTAACACAAGTAACTCAAAAATTAAACTTGCATTAAAATTAATATACATATATAATTCGAGCTTCCACCTATTCCAGTATGATATCTTGGAAAAGGCTAGCACTAGCACTGTTAATTATAAATCAAATAAGAATATGCTGTTATTTACAATAATGCAAAATGCCTAACTATATATATATATATATATATATATATATATATATATATATATATATATATATATATATATATATATATATATATATATATCTGAAGTTTGACATTCTTAGATTAAAACCTGTGTAAACTTTGTGTGGGTGGAGGAGCAGCGTCTGACAGAGACAGTGAGAATGCATGGTGACTCATGACCGACCGTGTGACAGGATGCCGGAGTTCAGCCTATACGCGTTTCATACACGTCCAATTTAGAGGTTGTGGCTTATTACCACAGAAAACAGTATTCTATGACATACGGGAATCACCACGGAAACTTAATACGCCGTATTATAATAATTTGGTATCATCAATATTTTATATCGAATATATCACTAAGTAGTAAATTCCTTTTAGGTATTGGAAGTATCGGCATAAAATAAGCCGATACCGATACCCAAAAAATGGGCTAATACCGCCGATTCCGATACATCGGTACATCTGCCAGTTATCTCATCCCCAATTACTAACTCTGTGCAAGGTTCTTATTTGGCCAAGTATAGAGTACTGTTCACATGTATGGGTGGGGGTTCCACTCACACAGTTCATTAAATAGTGTGAAATCATAAGCTTTTTGTCTTATCAGCCACTCTCCCATGATTGTCTTCACCCTCTCTCATTGCTGGAGTGTTGCATTTCTTGCTATCTTCTGCCGCTATTTTCATGCTAACTGCTCTTCTGACCTCGCTAACTGCATGACTCCCCCCCTCCTGTGGGCTTGCTGCACAAGACTTTCTTCTTCCTCTCAGTCTTACTCTGTCCAAGTCTGTCATGCAACAGTTAACCAGTACTTTCAGATCATTAATACTTTTCATTGGTAAACTGGAACTCCTTACCTGCTTCTGTATTTCCATCTCTCTGTGACTCGAGCTCATTAAAGAGGGAGGTTTCAAGACATTTATTTCTTTCTTTTAGTTAATTTTCTCAGACCTACACAGTCACTGACATTTTTAGTGGGCCTTTTATTTATGTATTTATTTATTTTTTACTTTCTTTTGCTCTTGGCCAGTTTTCTTCTTACATAAAAAAAGTATGACTTTTGAGGTTCAGGATTCTAAGGGTTACAGACTCCCTAGGTCTGAAGTAGTGTGTATTTGATCTCATAACATTTCAGAAGATTTAATCTCCAAAGTTAAAAAAAATGCTTCACAATTACTAGCAGTTCTCCAGAAATGGTTTGCCATGCCTCCCACTCCTGTAGAAGGCTGTGGTGGAAATGTTACTGAGTTCATAACAAAATATCTTGATTTTCCATGTTATGGGTTATGACCAAGCTTGGTTCCCCAATTATTTTTTATATGATATTTACATTTATGGCAGGATGTGAGGAATGTGACATATTTGGTTTCACTTCCAATAAAAAGTTTGCCCTTACATTGTGTCTTAAAAATCATGAGCACCATTGGGTATGACTTTATTCTATATCAGAATCAAGTGAAATTTTAGTTTTAAGTATGTGTGATAACATCAATTGTACTAGGTTGTATTTTTTCCTGTCTAACTATCATTGATCATGTTGTATGCCTTACAATTTCCTCAATAACCTTAAAGCATTTGATCAAGGAGTGTGTACTAGACAGGTAATAAATGCTTAAGATTAGGTATTGGAACAAACACTGTTAGTGGCAGGTTTTGTTACATAAGTGTTAGAATACAGTGATCTAGTTTCATATTGTGTAGAAACAAGATATGGTTGAAACCCAATGGAATGGACTAAAAGGGAGAACCACTAGTTCGTTAAAGCCGATTGTCCGTTAGTGCAAAGGTACTTTCATGGGGATGTGAAAATATAAGATAAACACAGCGTTTTGGCCCATAGAAAGTGGTACCCTTGTACACATGATATACTGCACAGCATAATGAACAATGTAAATAGAAGTGTCTTCATAACTTTTTCATTTGCTGAGCACTCTTCCATCGCATATGTGTGGTTTAAGGTCATGAGTGTTAACATGAAATTTATTATGGTATCAGCAAATATGAAAAAAAAGAAAAGACTAGTGTAAAAACTATAGAAATTGAAGTTTTGCCTATAAATGTGAATGTACATACAGTATATAAAGTGCAGAGGTAGCAGCAGCTAAATATCAGTGTACACTTAGGACTACTTAAGACCTCTGATATTGCTTAAGAATCTGTTCTCCACCTGTTCTTTCCTGAAATGTTTAGCTCACTTGACTCAGTGGTTCACATCTATTCTCTTTATAAGACCAAAACAACAAACAATTGGTCTGTTTACATAGGGACTCTTTTATGATCTCATGTCATAATTTAAAAGAAGTACAATTTTACAATTTTAATCTGATAGAATTTTCTTTTCCTAACAGGTTAAAGCCTTGAAGGAGAAGGTTGAGAAGGAGAAGGGATCAGACTATCCAGCTGTAGGTCAGAAGTTAATTTATGCAGGTGAGTTGCTGCTGAGGTGAAGGGAAGGAAAATATGTGAATGCCTGCCTAGTATTTCTCAGCTCCACTGCTTTGTCTAGCTAATTGAGAATAGTATACTAGTAATCTGCAGTATTTTCCTTTTTTCCATTAACTATTTAATGTGATGCTTTACTATACCAACCAACATGATATTTGAGTTTGGTGGATCAGAGGAAGAGAAGATTGGTCTTCATTCTTAGTTGTTTTCTTTCTTGTATTATATTTAGAATAGTTAATTGAGAAAAAATGTAATCTAAATTTTTTACTTTCTTTTATATAATTAAATATATTTTGCTTACCCATCTTTCCCTGTCAGTGTTCCATATTTTCTAAAGTCCCTTTGCTCTAACAGTAGTAGTTGTTTTCCCATTAAATTCATTATCTGGTTATTATGTTTTTGTAGATCTTTTATTTGTATTCCAGTGAAAGCATTTATTAAATTATTTATTTATCTCTATTCTTTGGTTAGGTTTCAACATTTGCTCTATCATATTTGATGTATTATGTATGATTTTGTGAGTAATTTCTTGAAATACTTTTATATATTATTGTTATTATTTATTTGATGAATTTATTTATTTATATATTTATTTACTTATTTTTCTTAAATTTGAATGAACTACACAACTTTACATACTTCCGGTTTGGTGTAATCTTTGCTGTGATTGGTTTATGATGTCTTTCCTGGAAGTGAAAGGTTATGGTTAACAGAATGTCATACCTGACTATCTTATGTGCTTTGCTAGTATATATATGTGTGTGTGTGTGTGTATGAGAGAGAGATGATAGGATTGGGGGACTGGGATATATTGGGATGTATAAAGAAAATTCTGGTGATCTTTGAAACATTAAGAAAGGAAGATAGACATAATTGTCTTCATTGTATGTATATATATATATTTTTTTTTATGTGAGGGTTATAGTATCAGTAATGCAATTCAAGACTCGAGTGACTTAAAGGAAAGATGATCGTGCTTGTAAAGAGTACTTTATTACATACTTTTTTAGATTCTGTTGGCATATGTTAACTAATGAATGAACAGGGAATACAGTGGTGAAAATTTTGTTAGATAAAATACTATTCCTCTTTATCCTGTTCTTCCTCTTATTGTCACATTCTATTTGTTTGTCACATTTAACTCTTTATTATTGAACAACAATATCAGGCCAGCAAACTCTTCCTTCCCTCAACAGGTAAAATCCTCCAAGATGACTCGACACTTGATTCCTACAACATTGATGATAAGAAGTTCCTGGTCATTATGGTGACGAAGCCTAAGCCAGCACCACCTCCTTCTGGGCCTTCCGACCCCATGGAAACAGTGGAGACGGGGAAACTACCACAGAGGCTGATGCGACCACTGCACAGGTAATGTGCTGTTTCAGAGATTACAAGCGAAGGAGTTGAAGCTAATTTGTGTTTCATTGGAATGCTTATTGCAGCCATAGACATCATCAAGCATTGACACTCTGCTCTGCGCCAGTGGCTGACACAGAAGGCTGGGTAGTGCAATGGCTGATAGTCCACTGTAGCCTAGTCTGCAGTGACACAGCAACAACAGTCGTTTATTTCATAGTGATCCAAGTGTTTTGCACAGTCAACCAAAGCGATTTCTTCATCTTGAGGGTTTCAGGTTTCTTGACCCTAGTAAGGTATACATCCATAGTTTTATGATTCGTATAAATATGTGCCATTTGGAATCACTGTAGGAAAAAATGTAAATAAAATATAAAGACATGTTTTATTGATGCTAAATGGTAGTCAGTTATGAAAATAAATATTCCTTACTAGAGTACTTGACACGGCAGTAGCCTGTGTCCTTGCTGCCTGGTCTACAATTTGTCAAAAAAGAATCAATCAAAATGGGGTATGATACTTTTGGGACAAGTTAGTTGGCTGATGGTGCATGTAGCTAGTGGGTGGAGCTTTCTTTTCCCGCCACAATAAATATCTTAGTATCCCTCAGGTTGCCTGTGTGTGTTAGGTTTTTACTGCATGTCATCCGTGAAGTGCCCCTGGATTTTATCCACTGCATAGTGTTTTGAGTGGCCTGTGTTATTATGGGCATGAACACACATTTGGAGCAAGACAAAATTGCTCAGATCATTGGTTTAAACTTTAAAAGAATATGGCCTGCGAATGAAAGATATCATGGCATAAGTAGGTGTGAATGAGTGTTCTGTGTGGCGTTGGGTTGCCAAGTTCTACCAGCGTGGCAGTTGGGATACTCCCCCCTACCTGCCTATCCGCTGGCTTCTCTCTCTCTCGCTCTCTCTCATTTAAAGTAATACCTTGAGATATGAACACCACAATATACAATTTTTTTTATATACGACGAAAAATTTCATATAATTTACGCCTTGAAATACGAAGATATTTTTAAGTTATGAATAGCCATTGGTAGGTGGCACAGCGATTGCTCGGCTACCCGCGTCCACCCGAACATTCAGCTCGCATTGTGTATCGTTGTTCATCCTTTGTGCATGTATGTGTGTGTGCTCCTCGGCAGTGTGTATTTTTTCTTAAGTTTCGTGAACTCAAGACCCCGTACAGGGATCATGGGTCCCAAAAGGAAAAGTTTGGTGAGAAACACACAAAATAGACTGTATTCACATACTGATTACACTTAGAAATTCAATAAACGTGTGAGTACAAATGGTGTTCTGCTCACAAGCAACTCTTCCTCTTTGCAATGCAAAAATCCAGAAGTCTCTAGATGTCATGGTTACCAAAATATCACAGGTTGAATGAGGTGGTATCATTGGTTTACGTGGCCTTGCGTCCGACCAGATTCAATGGCCTTGGCTAGGGATAGAAAATGGGCCCCTTGTATTCTCTCTCTCTCTCTCTCTCTCTCTCTCTCTCTCTCTCTCTCTCTCTCTCTCTCTCTCTCTCTCTCTCTCTCCTGTCGCCTGTTCTGATACCACTCTCATTCAAAAGTTGTCTCCCCGTAACATGGCGAGAGACCCAAGGTATAGACGTAAGGCGGGTGGGAGAGGTGGCGGAATCAGACACTGTGAAATCACAGTCGCTCCCACCATCCATTGTTGGTGACACATGGACGTAGAGCATATGTTTACTCCTGATAAGTGTTGCCAGCTCACAAGCAAAGAGAACGGGAAGAAAATAGCCAAAATATAGCCGTAAAAAGCCTAAACGTCTATCGACGTGCCCCGAATCTTGCATGATGAACGTCTATCAACGTGTCCCAAGTTTTGTGGATTAAGTTTTTATTTTGGGCAATATAGTTAATTTTGTATCATGCATACAATAAATATTGTATTTATCTTATATTAAATCTATATTTGGTTGGTGTTTAAAGCATGTTAATTTTTTTTGGTGGGTAAATTCATATCACAAGAACGAATTAATTCTATTTCCATTAATTTCTATGGGAAAAATTGATTTGGTATGTAATTTTTTTGATATACAACGATTGTCACGGAACAAATTAAATTCGTATGCCGAGGTACCACTGTACAGGCAACCCCCGCTTAATGAAGGTTCACGCAACAAAATTTTGCTACAATGAAGGATTAATTTTACTACCATCTGCTTCTTTAATGAACACCAAACTTGCTTTAACGAAGTTTTATCCAGGTAATTATTTCCAAGTTTGAAAGCCCCGCCATATCATGCAAGCCGACAGGCTTTTGAATACACCAGGAGTTGCTGATACTAAGGCATGCCTCAGGAGAAATCCTGGGACACCTGTGGGATCAAGATCAAGATCAAGACTCATGGACAACACGTGCACCACTCACTCCCCTGTTCAAAACAATAACAGCATCAGCAACAGCTCGTCTTCCCTCGTTCAACTTACCACCAAAATGCCCTGCAATGTGGCCTGGCGTTCCTAAGAAGACCAGGAAGTCTCTTACTCTCAAAGTGAAGCTGGATATTATTCACAGACACAAGAGAGGCAAGAAAACGATAGCATTGCTCGCCACCATCATGCCTCTACTTACTGTCTATACTATTTTCAAGTCAGCAGACTCTATTAAGAAGGCTGGTGAGACCGTATCTTCCTTGCAAGCTAAAAGAACCACCTGAACTCGTGACTCTACAATGGATGAAATGGAAAGCCTTCTGGAAATGTGGTACATAAGTTTTGTATGTGATACAATGATGCGCCCTTTGTTTACATTCCACATGTTGCCGGGTAGTGTCTTTCCCGTTTCACTCTCCCTCCTTCGTAAATTTAAGATCATCAACATTATAAAGTTACGTACATATATACATTAGTGTACATTATAATGACTTAGTCTTAAATTAAACTGCTTAGATGTTTAACTTCATAATTTTTACTTTCATTAAATCTTTCACTGTACTACGATGCACTCTCGCTTTGTTTACTCTCACTGGAAGTTCAAGTCAGGGGTTAAACTTGTTATAATCGGTTTGCTTAACGAAGTGTTCTTTAGGAACGAACCCTTCATTAAGCGGGGGTTGCCTGTACTGCATATAATTTATATTTGATTTATTTAGCATTCATTTATTATTTTCAACTTTTTTTCTACACACTATTCTGTGAAGACTTTATAAGGTTGCATCTCAAAAATCTATTTACATTTGATAAAACCCTACTTTTATTTATTAATGTAAACAGGAATGGATAAAATTAAATATGAAAGGGATGAAATCATTTTCCATTTAGTAGAGAGAGAGAGAGAGAGAGAGAGAGGCTATACATGAAGTCCATGTCCTTTTAGCCACTGTATTTACATATGAGGTGCTTCTATCTATATTGGGTGAAGGGATTGAAGGGAGGGTACCGCCGAATGCCAGAAGTGCGAAATAGTTCCGTAAGTTTAAAAAGTTTAACAACCACTACTCTTTTGCATTAACCTACTAGAATTCCAAAGAAAATTAGATATTGTAATTTTAAGGATTGATTACAGGGCTATTAGAAATGAAGTATAGGAAGAAAGTCTGTAAGGAAAGAAATATTAGTAAATATAATAAGTTAACTGATTGAAAATGAACTTAAATGTTTATGAGAGAATTTTATTTTTTAATTATTTCATATTTGCATCCTTATTTTGGAGGGTTTTTTTTTTTCTAAATCTGTGTTTCAACTACAAAGTTTTGATAAATTTCTCAAAACTGTAAGATTCAGTGAATACAACAATTAAGGCCTTACGCATTAGACCATAAAAGTTCAAATTTCAACTCAGAAAATGCATTAATTATCATATAAAAGTTGTATTTAGATAATTGTTGCCTTTGTCCTCCATTCTGAATGCAATGTTTGTATATAGGAGTAAAAATCTCAAAATAAATAGATATGTGAATGAGTAAATGAAAGATTTAAAAAAAAGAATAAATAAATAGATAAATGAATGGATTGATAAATGCATCAATAATCTTGTATTAGAAAGTCTGGCAGTCTTCTCACATTTGTCATTCCTTCTACCAGTGTATTTGAAAGTAACTCAGCATTGTACTAAATGCTATCTGTGTGATCTACTACTTTCTACATAATATTTGGTGACAAATTTTATGATCTTGGATCTCATTCATCTTTCATAGTCTTTCTACTTTCCCACACTTTTTTTCATGCAAACAATTTCAGATGGCTAGTTCTGACTCTCAAGTACTTTTGTTTCATTCCTTTACCTTTACTTGACATTATAAACCTACTATGTATTCATGTACTATATATTAATACTCATCATGTAATTCACTATTCATTCTTTCTTCACCACGCACTTTTTTTATATCTTATTTCATAGTTAGTTCGTAATGGAAATCCGCACACCCAAGAACATTTTTTATTGAACCTAGCATGTGTGTACTAGGCAACTTCATAAATGCCTTAGCCTGCCCAAACACTTCAGTGTTTTAGAGGACCAGAATGAGAAAGAGAATGATCAGGAATGAGTGTGTTTGGCCATTGTAGGTAAGTATGAGAGAAATGTGTGAAATTGATACATATGTATCACATAGTACAGCAATGGGGTTTACCATACTTGCACATGAGTGAATACAAGCTTTAAATATGCTAAGAACTGGGAGGACTATAAAAGGAGGAAGGTGACCTCAGCTTACAAGACATAGGTCACTTGTCACGTAGACTTCATAAGTTAGAAGTGTATGACTCCTCCCTCTATGAACAGTGAACATCGACAATGAAGCCTGCTGTCCTAGAACATTCGCAAACTTCACATACACAATTCTCAGAAATCTTAATAGGTATTTCAAATCTGTTTTTTGCTTATGAAAATATGTATATTGAAGATGTTCTGGTTCAACTGGTATGTTTATAGTGTAGTTTTCAATGATTTGATGCACTTACTAGCTTTTAGGTTTTCAATGAAAAAACTTTAAAACTATATATTCTGGCATTTTTCTAAACAAATAAAGTGAATTTTTGTTTCCATATTGTTTCTGCAAAAGTGCATAAGGTTAACTAATGTACTGATTTTGGTTTAAAGTCTATATTCCAAATAGTTTTTGAGAAATCTTAGTTTTTCTGCTTAATGTCAGTACGGCAGCCACCAGCCTCCTGTGTTGACAGCCAATGCAGCTGACTCGGCTCGTCACTTGTCAATACACTTTAAACACTTTAAACACTTTATTATAGCCAAGGATATACTACAGAAGGACTCTTCAGAGAATTGTTGGGCTAACCTATATAATAAGCAATGCTTTTCAGGCAAGAGGTAGGAGAAATATGATAAATATAAAAATACAAAATATAAACTTACATTCTAACTAAGCAATAATGGAGATCATATACTATAAACTAAATGTATAAAGGTTTGACATTAAAAATAGTTAGGTATAGGGATACAATTTTCTAGGATAAAGAATGGGTAAGCAACATGTATAGAATGGTTGTGATGGGTGATGTTGAAGGTAGGTGATGATGGAGTAGTAGAGATATTAATGAAGGTTTGGGAAGGCTACATTGTAAAGGTAGGACATTGGCTAATATAAATCTAGGAGATGATATTTGAGTTTACTTTTGAATATGTTAAGAGGGAGCACTTTTGATAGGACGTGGTAGAGAATTCCATACGTGTGAGTCCAAATACACAGTGGAGTGGCGGAAGAGACTTAAGCGATGGGTCGGTATACAGAGTTGTTGTCTGTGCCGTGTGGTGCATTCATGAGAGGGAAAAGAGACATTGATTTGATTCTTGTACATACTAGTTGCAATAGAAAATTTAGTTATATCTTACAGCTTTAGAATTTTAGTGCTTTTAAAGAGAGGAGTGGTTTATACATTTTAGATGCGTAGCATGAGTGGTGCCCTGTATTGGGTTACAGTAGAGTAGATGGGGATAAATGTGAGCATAGAGTTTTTAGTATTTCACAGGGTGCAAAGTCTCTTACTTTATAGAGCATGGCAGTGCATCTGGAAAGTTTTTGGGAAACATTACTATTATGGAATTTAAAATTTAAGCTTTCGTCAAATATGACACCCAAAAATCTTAGTTTATAAGCTCTACTTATTAAGTTATCATTGATTTTTAGAACAGGCAGCACATTTAAATTAGTGTTTGTATTAGAAAAGAACATGAAGTGAGTTTTATCGATATTAATTGTAAGTCTATTGCTCAAACACCAGCAGTGCAGTTTATTAACCCCTTTGCGCCGGATGTTAAAAAAGCCCGCCTGTATGATATACGGGTGGTAGTGCCGCGCGCCCGAGCGTGGGAAACTCGTGCAAGCTTGTCATACTTGTCGTCTTTGTGTATTATGCTGCTATTTTTTAGTCACTATATTGCCTTCGAAGAGGAAAGTGGACGCTTCTCTCTTCGGAGAAAGAGAGAGAGAGAGAGATTAGAAAATTTTTTGTTTTTGTATGTAATTTTTTTTTTTTTCACCTCGGTCGTCTGCTGGTCACCCCAGCCAGTCTTCCCCATTACGGAGCGAGCTCAGAGCTCATGGACCGATCTTTGGGTAGGACTGAGACCACAACACACTCCACACACCGGGAAGCGAGGCCACAACCCCTCGAGTTACATCCGACTATTTACTGCTAGGTGAACAGGGGCCACACATTAAGAGGCTTGCCCACTTGCCTCGCCGCGCCGGGTCTCGAACCCGGTCCTCTCGATTGTGAGTCTCTCGATGAGTGTGTGTGTGTGTGTGTGTGTGTGTGTGTGTGTGTGTGTGTGTGTGTGTGTGTGTGTGTGTGTTTTCACGAATGTTACAAGGCGGGACGCATGTAACTTATCTTTCGAGAGGGAGAGGTGGAGGGAGGGAAGGGAGATTGGGAGGGAGGAAAGGGAGATGGGGAGGGAGAGAGAGAGAGAGAGAGAGAGAGAGAGAGAGAGAGAGAGAGAGAGAGAGAGAGAGAGAGAGAGATGGGAACAGTCTATGCCATTGGGTAATTTTAGACACAAGGCGGGACGCATGTAGCTTATCTTTAGTGATTGGTGGAGACAAGGATAGTGGGAGGAGCACTAGGATTTCAAGGACAGCATACGGCGTGTGTAGTTGGTATCCAACACACTATACTGGACAACTGAACTGAAGAAAGCTCAGAAAAGAAATATGACGCCTACGTAGGCATCACCGTATATGCTACTGGGGCTTCATGACGCCTACATAGGCGTCACCGTATTGAAGGGGTTAAGATCTTGATTTGCTTGGTTGAAGAGAGTGTCATTGCTAGAGGCTCTGAAATAGAGGATCATGTCATCAGCAAAAAGTATAGTCTTGGCACAATTGAATATATTGACAATATCATTGTATAGATAAGGAACAATATAATCCCTAAGACACTTCCTTGTGGAACACCAGTGGAAATATTCAGTTTCAAGGATACATGTCTGTCATAGACTGTACACTGGGTTCTGTTTGTCAAATAGTCCTTGAACCATGAATGTATAGTTCCACGTACTCCATAATGATACAATTTGTCAAGAAGGATTCTGTGGTTGACTGTATCAAAAGCTTTGGAAAAGTCAACAAAAAGAGATAAAACTGATGACTTACTGTCTAGAGATGAGTAAATGTGGGTGGTAAACACATCAAGGGCATGATATGTGCTGGAGTTTGATCTAAATCCATATTGAGAGTCACTTAAGATGTGGTTTCTTTCTAGATATGGCATTAATTTATTTTTCATTAACATTTCAAATATTTTGGAGAAATTGGATAGGGTAGAAATAGGGCGATAATTGTTAGGGTTATTCTTAGGACCAGATTTATGTATAGGTGTTACGTTAGCATTTTTGAGCGTTGATGGATATATGCCAGTAGATATGGATTGATTAAATAGTAGTGCAGTGGGGTTAGCAATCTGGTCTAAGTTACTCTTTAATATGGTGGTGGAAATTTCATCAATATGTGATTATTTTTGAGGCTTTTGATAGCTCTGATGATGTCGACATAGGTAATCGGTGGTATACACATTGAATGTGCATAATTTCCTTGTAAGTAGTCAGTGGCATTTCTATTAGCGGGGGGTAAGGTATTGTTTAACTTTGTTGCAATTTCACTAAAGTGTTCATTGAGAGCTTCTGCAATTTGATGTGAATCGGTATGTAGGATGTTTTTGTGTGTTAAGGTAGATGTTACTGTTCTGGATGACTGCCTTCCTGATAGTTCATTAATGGTCTGCCAAATTTTTCTGGTATTATTTTTGAAGTTGCTAAAGATATTCATATAGTAACTATAGTTATGTGTTACATGATTACGGTACTGTGTGTAGACATCATGATTAACTCTACCGAGCTTGAGGATTTTAAATAATTCACTTTTGTGTTTGATAGAGTTTAGTATTGCAGGTGTCAGGCATGGACTATTAAGCCTTTTGGCTTATTGATGTCTATGTTGCAGCATTAGATTAATTCTGCATACCTTGTTGGTTTGTATTGGATTCTATGGTTGCATCATTAAAAGAAGGGATTAAAAAATATAATATGAAAAATATTTGTCAGTTGTGATATTCATTGCTATGAAATTAAATGTGATGATCCTTGTTGTCAGATGTTAGTACAACAAATTATGCTAAAATATTTTCATGATATCTTTTACACTTAAAAATGAAGGCAAAATAATATATAGTGGAATCTGTCCATCTAGACCTTCACATTATTTCTTATGTACACAAATAATATGGCTGGCAGGGGATCTTGAACAGCAATGTGTAGATGCATGAAGGTCCTGCAAGACTATGGATCTTATGTTTTTGAAGCCATTTGTCATGACCATGGGCATTGAGTTCTTGTGAATAGTAGGTGGTGGATAACATCAAGTAAGCCAGGAGTCTTGCTTTGGAAACACCCATTGGGTTTCATGTGGGTTCAAAGGAGCTCTAATCCACTCATGTAGTTGGTCAATAACATTGTTTATGCTATTCCTTTGTTTTGTCACTCATTATCATCCTTTAACCTTTAATGAATATCACAATTCATTCTACTTTAACAGACCACGACTTCAGCAGCTACAACTGATGCCTCCTCTACTTCAACTTCTTCCACCACTGCCACCATTACCACTACTACCACCTCAGCATCATCGCAACCTGCGGAAACTCCGTCAACTCAATCTGGACCAACCACGCAGCCTTCCTCGGGAGGGTGAGTATAGTGTTTTATATTTATTATTTTTAAAGTTTATTTATTTATTTTTTTTAGATGTGGACATGGGAGACAAAATAAATTGCATAAGCTTAGTGTTATAAGACAGTATGTAGGCAATGTAATTTAGCTCAACCCTTTCATAAAAGGGCAATTGAATTGTAGGCCTACCACGCTATTGTACATGCTGAACTCTGATTATGGCTATTGCTAGGGAAAGTGATTGTTCTTAAAAAAATTTAATTTACTACCTTGTACATTTAGAGGAGTTTTTCCCCTTGAATTTGGCATAATTTTCTTAGAAGCCATCCCAGTGATTAAGTAAATGATTTAAACCGATAAAATTTTTTGGTGAATATTTTGATGTTAAAATTTTATGATTTAAGTGGTCAAAAGTGTATGTTGTGAAGTAATAACTCATAAAGAAGCCACAGGTTCATCCTTTACTGCCCAGCATTGTTGTTTTTTTATTAAAATTATTTTAATTTTGTCATTATTATTTAATTATTTATTTGAGTGACTTGTTTTTACTTAACTCTTGATTTTTGGTGTGTCATTGAATTGACAATGTAATAACATAATATAGCCTGGTAATGTGATTGATCAAAATTTAATACATCATGTATTTTTTGTGAAGCTGCTTGTATTTCCTAATGTGTTCTGAGTGCACTTTTTCAAAGGGTATGCTATGCTAGATTGTTTCACTTATGTTTTTATCTCTTCTAACTTTTACAGATATAGTGCCAGTAATACTAAAATATCACTTCATTGATGAAAAATAGTTGTTTTAAATTAAGAATGGATTGTTTTGCATTAATTTTGTATTATATATAAAAAAGAAAAAATACTATTGCTAGTTAAACTGTCTTATCTTTTACAGGTCTGTTGGGGGTGCAGAGTCCTTGATAGTGGTGGGCGAGGAATTCAACCGCATGGTAGAAAATATAATGGAAATGGGTTATGAGAGGCCTCAGGTTAGTACATAACGATTAACATATTTTACAGCTTACAAGATGCACTTTTTTTCTAAAAGTACCCTGAAAAATACTAGTGCATGTTCCAAGATAATTGTTGTATTGTAAGGCAACACCCAGCCTTAAGTGAGCTTGGACACTTGACTGATAACGACCTGGATTTGTATGTTGTCATCACTCATTATGATGTCAGCTTAAGTACTATTTAATTCAGCCTTTTATATGGTGTAAACTCAGTACTTAGCTGTTACAAGTATTTCCAATACCATAATCCTTCCTAGAGCCTACTCAGCATGTGGAGAAAACGGGCCGCTCCTTCATCTCATAGCAACACACACATACATACGCACGAATGCACACACATGCCGGGTGCCTTTATACCTTTATTGATAGTACATCTAAATGGCTTACTCGTTCAAGCAAGAGTCAAAACTCCACTTATGAATTATATTCACATTGATAAAGCCTGTGAAGCACGATTGCAAAATAAAATATATATGAACTGCAGCACTGACGCGTTAGGTTTTGGTGATTGGTGGATTCAGCTATTTTAATAACCTAAGTTATTCACCCTCCCAAGTTTCCGAAACTGGAATTTCCGAATGACAAACCTCCGAAATTGAGGACAAGTGATTACGTAATGTAAACAATACGTCCAATACATGCCGTCACCCGCCACTAAAACAAGAAGAGATGGACTGCTTCACTGTGTGTACATATTTACCTATGGTTTTTACTTACATAGTTATAAATTTGTGGTAGAGTGCTCCAGCAAATTTGTAATGAGTGCTGAAACAATAGTGTTTTGCAGACTCTTGCTTCCTATGTTTTTGTGTTCAGTGGTTGGGTATATGGTGAATGTGTTCTTGTATGAGAATGACTTTTTTTTTCTTAGAAATTACTTTCAAATATTAGGGTGTGTCTTCCGAGATGCCGCGTCTTGCAAGCCATAAAATTTGGTACATGATAATGGTTCTAGAGTTAATGATGTTATTTTTTTAATAGTTTTTATATTGTAATGGTGGATATGAAGACTGAGTTTTTATGAATTGATTATATTTCATAGGAAAAAAGATACAGGCAACCCCCGTTTAATGAAGGTTCACACAACGAAATTTCGCTACAACGAAGGTTTCCTTTTACTACCATATGCCCGTTTAATGAACACCAAACTCGCTTTAACAAAATTTTATCCAGGTAATTTTTTCCAAGTTTGAAAGCCCCGCTGTATCACGCAAGCCGACAGACAGGCTTTTGAATACAGCAGCGCCTCTCGTGGACAAAACGTGCACCACTCATTCCCCTTAGTTCAAAACAATAACACCGTCAGCAGCACCTTGTCTTCCCTCGCTCAACATGCCACCACAACGCCCTGCAACCAGCCCTGCAATGTCGCCTAGCATTGCTAAGAAAACCAGGAAGTCTCTTACTTTCGAAGTGTAGCTGGATATTATTCACAGACACGAGAGAGGCGAGAAAACTAATAGCATTGCTTGCCACCATGGCTTGACTCCATCTACTGTCTACCATTTTCAAGCCAGCAGACTCTATTAAGAAGGCTGGTGAGATCATATCTTCCTTGCAAGCTAAAAGAACAACCTGAACTTGTGACTCTGCAATGGATAAAATGGAAAGCCTTTTGGAAATGTGGTACATAAGTTTTGTATGCAGTACAATGATGCACCTTTTGTAAATGTGGTACATAAGTTTTGTATGCGGTACAATGATGCACCTTTTGTTTACATTCCACTGACTGCTAGCTAGCGTATTTCCTGCTCCACTCTCCCTCCCTTCATAAATTTAAGATCATCAACATTATAAAGTTACTTACATACATACATTAGTGTACCTTGTAATGACTTAGTCTTAACCCCTTCGCACCGGATGTTAAAAAAGCCCGCCTGTATGATATACGGGTGGTAGTGCCCGCGCTGGAAACTCGTGCAAGCTTGTCATACTTGTCGTCTTTGTGTATTATGCTGCTATTTTTTAGTCACTATATCGCCTTCGAAGAGGAAAGTGGACGCTTCTCTCTTCAGAGAAAAAGAGAGAGAGAGAGTGACATTTGCTAGTATTTTAGACACAAGCGGGACGATGTAGCTTATCTTCGAGAGGAAGAGGGGAGGAGGAGAGGAGAGGAGAGAGAGAGAGAGAGAGAGAGAGAGAGAGAGAGAGAGAGAGAGAGAGAGAGAGATTAGAAAATTTTTATTTTTTGTGTGTGTGTGTGTGTGTGTGTGTGTGTGTGTGTACAAGGTGGGACGCATGTAACATATCTTCGAGAGGGAGAGGGGGGAGGAGGAGAGGAAGGGAGATGGGAGGAGAGAGAGAGAGAGAGAGAGAGAGAGAGAGAGAGAGAGAGAGAGAGAGAGAGAGAGAGAGAGAGAGAGAGAGAGATGGGAACAGTCTATGCCATTGGGTAATTTTAGACACAAGGCAGGACAAGGATGGAGACAAGGATGGTGGGAGGAGCACTAGGATTTCAAGGACAGCATACAGCGTGTGTAGTTGGTATCCAACACACTATACGGGACAACTGAACTGAAGAAAGCTCAGAAAAGAAATATGACGTCTACGTAGGCGTCACCGTATATGCTACTGGGGCTTCATGACGCCTACATAGGCGTCACCATATTGAAGGGGTTAAATTAAACTGCTTAGATGTTTAACTTCATAATTTTTACTTTCATTAAACCTTTCACTGTACTATGATGCAGTCTCACTTTGTTTACTTTTAATGAAAGCTCAAGTCAGGGTTAGACCTGTTATAATTGGTTTGCTTAATGAAAATTCGCTTAACGAACGTTTTTTTAGGAACATAAGTTAAGTGGGAGTTGCCTGTACATAGATGTAGTTAAATGGAAATGCAGGCGAAGGTGTTTGTATATATATTTATACAGTGAAAACTTGGTTCATGAATGCCCCAGTGCATGAACAAGTTGGTTGACAAAGCAAATTTTAGAAATTTTGTCATGTTCAAGAATTAAAATTTTGTCCATGAACAGGTCCAAGAATGAAAATTTTGTTGCTGGCTTTAATACGAGATGTCACATGGAGTGTCAGTTGTCCTTATGGTACCACACTGGAAAGTGTTTTTTTTTTTTTTTTTTTTTTTCTCTCTCCTCATTATGCCTTCAAAGATAGTGAAATGTGTTAGTGATAGTGGTGTTAAGAAGCTGAAGTCTATTACAATAGAAGTAAAGAAAGCCATACCAGTAAAGCATCTTGAAAATACTTCTACTAATCAAACTACACAAAGAAAACCAGAAAATAAGAACTTTATTAGAAATGTGGAACACTAGAATGAATACTATTTCCAAGATGCTTTGCTGGTATGACAAGGCTTGGGAGTCAAGAGATTCTGGAAGATGTTTGTTTGGGCCACCATATTTGTCATAGCTGATTGCATCACAAAGGCACCCTCATCACCAGGACTCCTTGTGATTCATGATAATGCTGTCAGGAAGATCATCATATTCTGTCTTGCTGTTAAATGCCATTACTATAGCAATG
Organism: Portunus trituberculatus; assembly: GCF_017591435.1. Lineage (NCBI taxonomy): Eukaryota > Metazoa > Arthropoda > Malacostraca > Decapoda > Portunidae > Portunus > Portunus trituberculatus. Next base: position 42,624,466 of record NC_059295.1, read on the forward strand.
ACAATTCCTTGTTTATTCCAACTGAGGCACACAAAAGCATTTGATACAGGATACATGCTGCAGGGACCATAGAATGTGTGCCAAGTTGCTCTCTCAAATGCAGCCTGGGGTCCAGGAATGAATTAATCTATTTTACATTTTATTTTATTCCTTTGGGGAAGAATGGTTTTGGTTCACAAACATTTCAGTTTGTGAATGGCCTTCGGAAACAAATTAAGTTCACCAACCAACTGTATAGAAAAGAATACAGCAATACTCCGCTTAACGAACAGGATAGGGGGTGTCAAAGCTGTTCGTAGAGTGGAAATTCGTTAAGCGGACATAATTTTCCCATAGGAAATAATGGAAATAGTGGGGATGCGTTCTGGGGTGGTGCCCAACATACCACATGGGTTAAAAAAAAAATGATATATATTTCTATTAGCTTTTTATAAACCTTGCTCCCAGGAAAGGATTATTTTGTAATGCATAAAGTGAATACCAGAAAATAAAGCAGAGATGAGATCGCCCACAGACGATGCGGAGACTCACGGTGACTCTGCCGCTTCTTCTTCTTCTTGTGACCCTTTTAGGCTGCGTGTTGTCTTTCACCACAAAATTTATGTTTCCACTCCCCTGTTGCTTGCTATAATGGATATCATATCTTAGTATTCATATACGCTCGTGCCATGAGGATAACCTGGACTCCGTGGCAGTGAGTGATAGTGAATTACTAATGAAATACCGCAGTATTTCATTACTAATAAAATACCGCGGTATTTCATTACTAATGAGGATAACCTGGACTCTGTGGCAGTAAGTGATAATGAATTAGTAATGAAATACAGCAGTATTTCATTACTTATTCACTATCACTCACTGCCACGAAATCCAGGTTATCCTCATGGCACGAGCGTATATGAATACTAAGATATGATATCCATTATAGCAAGCAACAGAGGAGTGGAAACATAAATTTTGTGGTGAAAGACAACACGCAGCCTAAAAGGGTCACAAGAAGAAGCGGCCGAGTCACTGTGAGTCTCCGCCTTGTCTGTGGGCGATCTCATCTCTGCTTTATTTTCTGGTATTCTACGTAAGATTTCACTTTATGCATTACAAAGCAATCCTTTCTTTGGGGCAAGGTTTGTTAAAAGCTAATAGAAATGTTTTGTGAACATAAATGCATATATAATTTTCCATTTTTATTCCTTCCTTTACACTTTTGAGTCTAGTCTAAGGCACTGTTTTGAGGGGAAAAATAGATAATAGTAGAAAGATGGAGCAAAGTAGTTGTCATGGATAGTAAATGAATCATTGGTAGCTTATTGGTGGCCACCCAGCTCTTTAATTTAGACATGTATAGAGTTATGTTTATTGCTTTTATTTTCCTTCCATGTAAATAAGGAAGTTAAACACTACCAAAATATGAATGGGGAAACTTTTAGGCAGGATTAAAATAATGGTTATATGATGTGCAACAGAGCTGCAGTTAATGGCTCAAAATCTGATTGTGGATAAGTAATTAGGATGTTACCACAAGGCTAAGTTTTAGGGACACTTATTTTTTAGTACATGTTGAGAAATTGTATACTTGTCAGCAACTGTCTCTTCAATGACACTCAAATGTTACCCTCTTCATTGAATATCCTTGGTCTGTCCTTTTCTTATAATCTTAACTGGAAATTTCACTTCTCTTTTCTAGCTAAAAAGAACTTTATGATATTAGGTGTTCTGAGTCATTTGATTGAATAAGGTGGAATCAAAAACTTTTTGTCTTACCAACTCCTCTCCTCGGACTGACTGTCTTCAGCCTCTTTCTCACTGCCACAATGTTGCATCTCTATTTTCTATTGCTATTTCCATGCCAATTACTCTTCTGATCTTGTTAATTTGCTGCAGCTGCCCTACATAGTAAGGTGAAATGAATAAAAAGATATATAGATGATAAATAGAGTGAATACAAAACACTTAAGGATAAGTATAATGAATCTACATAATAGATTCATATTAAAGAACAAGGGGATGGTAAGATGAGAGTGAAAAAGATGTATATATGCTTTTGTAATCTACAAGCTCTTTCTGATCCTACATGTATGGTTCGACTATATGCCTGTTTGTATAAACTGTCTTGATATAGGTATTTTTGTTTGTATACAGGTAGAGCGGGCTTTGAGAGCGAGTTTCAACAATCCATACACGGCAGTGCAGTACTTGGTGGATGGCATTCCACCCAATCTAGAGGAACCAGCTGGCCAGCCTGCAGGGGCTGGTGGTGATGGTGGTGGTGGTGGTGGTGGTGGTGGTGGCGGCGGTATTGTGGTTGAGGAACCCCCTGCGGGGTATTGGAATGAGGGAGATATTGAAGGTAAGTTTTTCAGTGTGTTTACTTTTTTTTTTTCCTCCTATTCTCTTTCTTTCTCCTTTTCATTGATATGTCCACAGTTAAGGCAAATGCATTGCAGATAAATCTTTGGCAACACTGGTGCATCTAATCATCACAAACTTCACTGATATTTGATGATTGATTTTTGTGTAGAACAATTTGGTATTATATCAAGAACATAATAGAATAGTACTTGATTAAAAAAAATGATATTATTTATCTGTATACCAGACCAGTGTCAACATGTGGGGGTAGCTGTGCAACACCTGTACAATTATTAATTAGATCTAAAGTGAAATCTACCAAAGCTCCATGGCCTCAATGGATTAAGAGTATAGATTCTTAGGGACTGCTCATACATGAGGTTTACTTGTGTATATTTGTGCATCAAGACCTGACAGTAGAACTGTTAAGCCTAGCTGTGCTATGATAGGATAATGCTGTGTCTCATCTGATCAGTGGGTGTAACAGATGTAGCTAGATCTTTTGTAGAGACCCTTGAGGCTCTGTCAAATGTATTAACCTTCCGTTTCTCATCCACAGCAGACCCGCTCAGCTTCTTCCGGTCTCAGCCGCAGTTTGAACAGATGAGACAGATGATAAGGTGAGATGCTCCCCCATACCTTTCTGTAAATATGTAAGTGAATTGACTACATAACTATTCTGCCATAACCAATAATAGTACTCGTCAAAAGTTTGCGACCACACCCTTCCATCCCACTCCCCTGCCAAGATAAGAGAAAAAAACCCAACTAAAATGTGTTTATTTACCTTGACTAATACTTGATGGGGCCACCCTTATTCTTGGTAACACTGCAGAGACGTCTGGGAAGAGAAAGAGCAAGGTTGTGGATGGTGGCAGCTGGTATTTTGTTTAAAGATTCCTGGATAGCTGCCTCTAGCCACGGAATGGAGCTGACATCCTTGCCTTATAAATCTTTTTTAACAATAGCCCAGACGTTTTCAATAGGGTTAATGTCTGGGCAATTTCCAGGCCAATCTTCACTGAAGGGTATCCAACAATCCCATAGCCCTAGCAGTGTGAGGTGTTGCACCGTCCTGTTGAAAGACTGGCCTGACAGCTCAAAACATGCTGGCAAATGGTCATTCAACAGTTTGTAATAGACATTTGCATTAACCCTTATGTTTTTGGGTAGCACTACCAACTCACCAAGGCCATGACCGGAAAAACAGCCCCATACCATAAAAGAATCAGGATGCTTTACTGTTGTTTCAAGGTACTGTAGGTTGAGTGGATCGCTGCTGAAGCGCTGATAAACTCGGGAATTTCTATTGTAAGTCACATTAAATGTTGCCTCATCCGACTATAACACCTTACCAGTCACTCTCAGTCCACTGAGCATAATTATGAACAAAGTTAACAGGTTTCACTTGTGTTGTGTGGAGAAGAGGTTTCTTTGTGCCCTTGTGGCTGGTGTAACCCAGCTCATGGATGTGCCGTGACACAATTTGCACAGAAACACCCTGAAAGGTATCACTGTTCTCCTTTATTTTTCTAGTGGTGATCGATGCAGTATTCTGTACTGTATGTTTGAGTATGGTTGTTGCCCTTTGGAAGTATTCCTTGGCCTAAAAGAGCAATGTTTGGTAACTGGCAACTCTTCACTGCCTCCCTCCCTGAATCGGCACACAAACATTTTCACACTTGTTGGTCCACCACCTGTTAGCTCACAAATTTCCTTAATTGTGTGACCAACAACCTTTAAACCAATGATCTGAGCAACTGTTTCATCTGCTAAATCCTTTGGATTTGGCATAATGAGGGCTAAAAACACTTATGAGTACTCACCACTAATTAAACAAGGGACCTCACAGAGTGAAGTGTCACAAACAACCTTTCACTAGGAGTGCTCACAGCACACAGAAAGTTTGCCGCAGGGTCTGGAATGTCCTTGGGGTATCCCATGATGGCTGTATGTGGTTGCAAAGATCAGGCAAAACATGGTTGACCTCCAAGAACACCATTCTTTTTTCGTCAAAAGTTTGCGACCACTTGGGGCAGTGGTTGCAAACTTTTGACAAGCACTGTATATTAGGCACAAACTATACTCTTGAAAATTGAAGAAAAATTAATAAATCTTTGATTGTGGGTAAGGACGCTCTCCCTGATGGATCCCCTGTGTACCAAGTAGGATAAGCATACTGCAGATTGAAAATCCATATATTAGATTTATGTAAAGAAGAAAAATAGCATATTAAGTGTTATTATGAATCTCAAGAAATGTTGATTGAGATGGATTTTGAGGCATTGGCTCATTATGGAGTGGATCAAAGACTGTTTGGAGAAGTGCATCAGTCATTGATGTCTACCTTGATTGAGATATCTTTAACCCCTTCGCGCCGCATGTTAAAAAAGCCCGCTTGTATGATATATGGGTGGTAGTGCCGCGCGACCGAGCGCGGGAAACTCGTGCAAGCTTGTCATACTTGTCGTCTTTGTGTATTATGCTGCTATTTTTTAGTCACTATATCGCCTTCGAAGAGGAAAGTGGACGCTTCTCTCTTGAGAGAGAGAGAGAGAGAGAGAGAGAGAGAGAGAGAGAGAGAGAGAGAGAGAGAGTGAGTGAGTGAGTGAGTGTGACATTTGCTGATATTTTAGACACAAGCGGGACGCATGTAGCTTATCTTTCGAGAGGAAGAGGGGGAGGGAGGAGAGAGAGAGAGAGAGAGAGAGAGAGAGAGAGATTAGAAAATTTGCTGTTTTTGTATTTGTGTGTGTGTGTGTGTGTGTGTGTGTGTGTTTGTGTGTGTGTGTTTTCATGAATGTTACAAGGCGGGATGCATGTAACTTATCTTTCGAGAGGAGAAAGGGAGGGAAGAAAAGGAGATGGGGATGGGAGAGAGAGAGAGAGAGAGAGAGAGAGAGAGAGAGAGAGAGAGAGAGAGAGAGAGAGAGAGAGAGAGAGAGAGTTGTGTGTGTGTGTGTGTGTGTGTGTGTGTGTGTGTGTGTGTGTGTGTGTGTGTGTTTCACGAATGTTACAAGGCGGGATGCATGTAACTTATCTTCGAGAGGAGAGGGAGGAGGAAAGGAGATGGGAGGAGGAATTGTTTTGTATGTGTGTGTGTGTGTGTGTGTGTGTGTGTGTGTGTGTGTGTGTGTGTGTGTGTGTGTGTGTGTGTGTTTGTCACAGAATGTTACAAGGCGGGATGCATGTAACTTATCTTCGAGAGGAGAGGGAGGAGGAGATGGGAGGGAGGAGATGGGGAGGAGAGAGAGAGAGAGAGAGAGAGAGAGAGAGAGAGAGAGAGAGAGAGAGAGAGAGAGAGAGAGAGAGAGAGAGATGGGAACAGTCTATGCCATTGGGTAATTTTAGACACAAGGCGGGACGCATGTAGCTTATCTTTAGTGATTGGTGGAGACAAGGATGGCGGGAGGAGCACTAGGATTTCAAGGACAGCATACGGCGTGTGTAGTTGGTATCCAACACACTATATGGGACAACTGAACTGAAGAAAGCTCAGAAAAGAAATATGACATCTACGTAGGCGTCACTGTATTTGCTACTGGGGCTTCATGACGCCCACATAGGTGTCACCGTAGTGAAGGGGTTAATACCTTAAGGATTGCCATTGTTTTAAGCAAATTATTTTTATTGTAGTTATTGTACTGTTTTCATGTATACCTTAATATTGTAAAAAGTAAGCTTTAATTATTCTATCAATTTTTTCTTTACAGTATTTTTTTCATTGTCACAATGATAGCTTTATCTAAATCTTTTCCTCCTCAGATCAATACATTATTATTATATTTTTTTCATAACAATACTGGGATTTATCTTAATCTTTTCTTTCATAGGTCAAATCCATCTTTGCTGGATGCATTCATCCAGCAGATTGGACAAACTAACCCACAACTTCTACAGACAATTCAACAGAATCAGGAAGCCTTTGTTCGGATGCTAAACGAAGGTGGTCCTGGATCAGGAAGTGAGTGCTTTAAGTTCTGGGCTGGAATGTGATACTCTTAATATTAATAGCCAATGGATGATATAAAGATGACTGAAGTGTGATGTGAAGAGGTAGGGAGATCTCTAATGTCTTTGTTCCTTTTTTGCTCCTTAATGGCAAGTTATGCTCTTTTGCCTACTTCATTATTTTCTTAGTTTTTGTTATTCATGCTTATTTATCTTTTTTTAACATTTTATGGAGATTTCATTAATAAAATCATGAGCTTTAGTGAGACATAGTCCTCCCTGATTTATATTCTTCAGGAACAGATATCCTGGCTCTTGTTACCATCCTTCTTACTCAAATGGCATTTACTCGCCTCTGGCTTTTACAGTGGTAACGTGCTAGCCTGGCATTGCTAAGGCCGGCAGATTGAGTCTCACTCGGGCTCATGAATTTAGGCTGTTTACTGGGAGGTTACTGCTGTGGTTGAACGCCACATTGGAGAGTTGGGTTTGCCTGGCTTACATTCTGGAGAGCACCAACTGTGGTGGATACTGGAACTAAAAACCAACAAACTGTAACTTTAACTTTGATTATATCTCGCTTTAAAAGCATACATGTAATATCTTCTTTGTTATCTTGTTCATCCTATTTCCTATCCTTAGGTGGTAACACTGGAGGAAGTGGTGGAAATACTGGAGCTCAGGGTAGTGGAGGTGGTGGAGGTGGTGGTGGTGGTGGTAGTGGTGGACGTGCTGCACCTGGCCAGACTGCAATCTTCCTCTCCCCCCAAGATAGGGATGCCATTGACAGGGTAAGGCATACTTTTCTTACAATAGAATTTTGCGCATTAGTTATAGAGGTTAGTATTGCGGTGTTTCAGAATGCATGATGTCAGTATACAATGTGAAGGAATTTATGAACATGTTAAATGTAAAGTAAACCTACTTTCTGTGCAACAACATCACATTTATTTCCATCTTTTGTGTTACAGTCAATTTTTTCTCTTATTACAGCTTAAGGCTCTTGGCAACTTCCCAGAAGATGTGGTCGTTCAGGCTTACTTTGCCTGTGAAAAGAATGAAAATTTGGCAGCTGAGTTTCTCTTTAGCCAGACCTGGGACTAAGCCCAGCTGGTAGGGGTGTCTGGCCACATCCTGTCAGGGCCAGGAGGGAGAGTGACTCTGCCGTGTGTTGCGGCCAATCTTTTGGACAACTCACTTGACTGTTCAGTGGCTTGTTATTTCCAAATTCTCACAGGAAAGTCAGCAAGTGCATTCACCATTACATTACATAAGTTACATCCATAAAATAATGTGCATTTGACATACTACTGCTGTAGTTATTTCCATAATGGCGACGAGACAGTCTGTGGTTGACACACACACACACACACACACACACACACACACACACACACACACACACACACACACACACACACACACACACACACACACACACACACACACACACACACACACACACACTTACAGGAGTATGTGTTTTAGTGTAGGCCAGGCAACCTGCACTGTTGTTATGTGGTTGTTTGCTTCCCACACCCAGCCAGACCTCCACCATTCCTCTCTGTAAATAATACAAATAAGAATGCACGCCCAGCCTCCCCTCTTTCAGCTTCATGCTGGATGGGGTTAAGACTAGTGCATTGTTGCCCCTTGGCTGCTTGCCTTGTGATGGCACACAGAGACGGTTGGAATTGTTGTGTCTAGCAAGAATATTCAGGTATTCCATCCAAAACATTGATTTCAAAATTAGTTATTTATTTTCTCTGGTTTCTTATCTTTATAAACTGAAATGTCTTACACTGATAATTTTCCAAATGCTTTAGGTTGACATTTAACTGTTTTATAGTCATATTCCAGCTAAGTCAACTCTGAGTGAACATGGAGTCTGCTTGTGCTGGCCAGAAGTCCTCACTTTGGGTGCAGCTTGCAAACTATCAAAGAAAATTCTAGCATCTTGCTTCTCTGTGAGAAAATGATATGTAGATTTTATTGCTCAATTTCATATTTTTAAACTATAGATTGGTATATTATATATGTAAAAATTGAAAGGTCAAGAAGCAACGTGTTGTGGATAATGACGTACTGCTCTTAGTTTGAGAAGCTCATAATTTTTTGGCTCCTTGTGCAAACTGGTGAAACATCTCTGAATGTCATTAGAGTTGCTTCATCAGTTTTGCTGTACACAAGTGAAATCATGGTATTTTGTTTGTTGTTTAGTTAGAGCTAATTTTCTCCCTCATGACTTTGAAGCATGGAATGTTGGTTGAGGCATGCAGTGCAGCGCTACTCTCAACACCCCAGTAAGGCTGACCATACAAAGAAATAATGAGTTGCTAGCAAGCACTTGCAGAGCACTGAGCAACCAGGCTAAATTATTGTGGGTTAAGTCACTGTTGATTAAAGATGATTATGCATACATATATATATATATACGTATATATATATCTATATATATTATTTTCCTGTTGTGCAGGAAACCTAGTGCCCAAGCTGCCCCCAGTCCCTACCTTGAGCCCACCTCATTGGTCATGGGTATGCTTAACTTTATTAATTAACAGCAGGTGCACATCACCACTACCAGTACTAACCACTTCCAACACCACAGTGTCATCTGGTTGCTCACAACTGCCTGTGCTGCCACACATCAAAGTGATCACATCTAGATAGAATAAGTTGCCACTGCTCTCCCTAGGCCTTACTTCTATAGGGAGACATTTTGTAAAAAAAAAAAAAAAAAAGAAAGAAAAGAAAGTATTTGTTGATATTTCTTGTGAAGAGGAATATGACCAGCAGGTTCAACCATTGTTTTTATTTAACCCTGGGATGGTGCAGGAGGAAAAGACAATTATGCATTAAAGGCTGGTGCCAAAGTTCAGCCTTGCTTTGTAGCCTGTCATTGTCAGCTTCATGTAGTTAACATTTGTGTCAGAGATTTTGGGTTATGGGGTGCTGAGGCGATTGCCTGCTGCCCTGACCCGTGCTGGCTGCTAAGAGCAGGTTTCAGTTCTTGATTTGCTAGAGAGCTTTACATTGTCTTCCTTTTCTTGTATAAATTCACAGGTCTGCAAGTTTTTAATTTTCAAACTTCTTCATTGCTGCTGTTGCCAATACTATCATTATTCTTAGAATTTTATTTTTTTGCCTTGGTTTTTTGTTTGCTCTTCTGTCCTGTATTCACATCTCATAAATATATTTAGAGATTGGCATTTGTCTCCCCTCAAAGTACAGGTGGGGAAGGGACTGTGATGTGCTTCTTTGAGCAGTGACCACTACGGATGACACTGCAATTAATGAGGGACTCGAGAAGGAAGGTAAAGTGTTCGTTCACCGAGTTCAGGTTAGCCAGCAACTAGATTCTTTTTATTAAGAGTATGTATTTCATTAGAATGCTACTATAACTAATTTTTGTGATAATATTTTGTACTAGGACAAAATTAGGATACCCTTAAAAGTTCCACAAACATGTGTCAAGTGTTATATGGGAACTACCACCATTTATTTAGTTTTCTTTATTGTTCCTCTTGGAAAGATGTATATTTTATATCATGTTCTTGCAGGGATACACAATTAGCTTTTTGCTGTGCTCACTCCACTGTTGTTTGAAAACCATAACTGAACATCTCAGGCTTAAATTTATAAGAGGTGCACAATATCTGCAACTTTTACTATTCCCACTTTTGAATCTCATATTTTTTAAAATGTCTTGCCATATATGTGGAAATGGATACTGAGACTTTTGTTATTAGCATTTTGTTTTATTTATCTATTTAATTATTGTTTATATTTTTAGTTGTAATGCATTATATAATGTAAAAAGAAAACAACTAACTTAAAATCTTAAGCACAAAATTTTGTCTCTTATCATGTATTTTGCTCACTATACGAGGGGTAGTGTTGTCATATATTTTGCTCAGTATAGGAGGGCTACTGTTGAGAAGGAACTTAGGCTTTGATAGGGAGACAAGTGAGGGTGGAGGGAAAACATGTAGTTTTGCTAAAGGAGCAGAGATGAAGCAAAGATATGTTGTCTTAGCACTGTTGTTTGATGGATGGCTGTATGAAGGAAATCAAAGCTAACTAGAAAATATTGGTGCTAGTTTCATACAGAATGGTTTGGGATGGGGCTGTGGTAGCATGTCTGTTGCTTGCAGTGGCTTAGAGTAAAAAGGGTACCTCAGAGTGATGGGTTTATTTTATGTATGTAGAAAGATGAATATAGATGAACAGTGGAAAAATATTTGGTAATGGTTTCAAGAAGCAGACATGTGATTTAGGATACTTGATAAGTGCTCCAGATTTTGAAAAGTATTAATGGGAGGAGAGAAAATAGAGGAGACAATAGCAAGGGATGTAAATATGACAAGATAGATGGGGAAATAAGAGACTGGGTTGTGGAAAGTAGGAATGTCAGGGTGGTTTACAAGAGTTGGAGAAATGTGCAATGGATATAAAGAAGTTAAAGCAATGCTATTACCTTTGTATGGACTCTAGTGAGGAAAACTTGTTCACTCAGAATCTGGTGTTGAAAAGGAAGGCACAATATTGGAACCATACTCGTGTGTGTATTTTTTTTTTATGTTTTGGGGCATAGAGGAGTCCCATCTTCAAATGATACTAAAAAATAGTAAAACCAATAAAAACTTACAACTCATTTCTCTTATTAAGAATGGGATGGGCAAACTTTTCAGTGCTAGGGACACATTAAAAAAATTGCAATCTTATACTGCTGCATACTATATTAGCCCAAAATTATTCATATCTAAAATACAGAATAAAAAGCTTTTAAAGAAAACCCACTCTTCCATGCATGTGCATACCTGTGGGAAGAAAATTAAATGGTCACAATATTATTTGGCTTTGTTTATTAACTTTCTCTTTCAAATTTACCAACATTTGTTAGGGCCACGTAAATTCCTTTAGTGGCCCGTACCCGCAGGTTATAGCTTGCCCACACCTCTGTTAAGGGATCACTTTGTGTTTTTAAGAAGGCTCTGGCCAAGGGCTTCAAAAGATAGCAAAAGGAGTGACTGGGCTTAGTTTCTCGTATAAAGGCCAAATTGATCATCCCAAATTTTTAATGGGAAAGATCTCAAAACTTGCCTCTTGAAAAAATTCAAGTCATAGATGGCAGAAATACGGAAGTAGGTAGGCATTTCCAGAGTTTTTACAGGGATGAGGGACAGAACACTAGTCAACTTTTGGGAGGTGGACAGAATAGAGATGAGGGAAAGTATAATGTCTTATGCAGCAAGGCCATGGGAGGAAAGAAGTAAGACCAAAAGAACAATTAGCAAAGAGCAGTAGAGAATAGCAAAATGTAGTGAGGAGAGCAGCTGAAGACAAGATGTAATGCTTACAGTTTAGTAAAGGACAGACTGAGGAGGTTCAGAGTAAAAAAACAGTTGAGTTTTGTTGGAGAGGAACTGTGTTATCTTGGAGCTGGATTTCAATTCTAATTAAAAATTTTATTATAAAGAAAAAATCAGTCATTTTGTAACTCCCCTGCTTTAGTTATTTAATTTCTATAGAGTTGACATTTAAGAAAAGGTGTGGAAAAGTAATGTGGTCTCAACATGGGAGTGGATAAGATTGTGTGTTTTGCTTAGAAAATCATTAATGAAGAGAATGAGTGACAGGACAGAGCCCTCAGGAACATTATTATTAATAAATAAAAAAAAAATGCATTGGCTATATACTACAACAGCAATAAAATGATCTCAAGGGAAACTTGTGATGAAGTAGAGAACATTGGAAGCCATTGGAGTTTAGTTTTGAAATAATAGGATTCTACTAGACTTTCAAACACTTTGTTTTATGTCTAAGGTTTGGAAATCCTGAAGATCACCAGTAGAGGATCCACTACAGAATCCATACTGGTGATCAGATGAAAGGTGAAGTGATGGAAATTGAAGATATTTAAAAACTTAGAAAGGCAGAAAATTAAAGCAATAGAGTAACAGTTTAAAGGATTAGAGCAGTCACTTTTCAGGAATATGCTAAATGTTAGCAAACTTGCAAGAAGGAAAGATGGTATGTGACAGACTTGAAGTGGTAGAATTGGACTAGGGAGCATGGAAGCATTTTCAAAGAGCATTAGGCAGGACCCCATCTTGTCCGTAAGCCTTTTGAGGGTTAAGGCCAAAGAGGATACATCATTGTGAAGATCCTTGGTAGAAGGAGTGCATGTCAATTGGTCCCTGAGCGATTGGTACTAAGGTCATCTGGTCCACAAGTCAATTGAGACTAGATAGTTGATCACCAAGTCAGTTGAGACCACAAGACAGTTGAGATCCAAGACAACTGGTCAGTCCCCAAACCAGTTGAGATTCAAGACAATTGGGCCTCAAACTTACCGAGTACCTTTGTTCATGCTTGCTCAGTGAGTCAGTGTACTTACATACCCAAAGAAGTGTGTGTGTGTGAGAGAGAGAGAGAGAGAGAGAGAGAGAGAGAGAGAGAGAGAGAGAGAGAGAGAGAGAGACCCAAGACAACTGGTCCCCAAACTTACGGAATACCATTGTTCATTCTCGTTCAGTGAGTCAGTGTACGTACGTACCCTAAGAAATGTGTGTGTGTGTGTGTGTGTGTGTGTGTGTGTGTGTGTGTGTGTGTGTATTTACCTAGTTGTATTTACTTAGTTGTATTGTACAGGGTTTGAGCAGGGCTGATAATGTCCTCTTTCCATGTCTCCATTTATCCAATTTTTTCTTTAAAGTTATGCACATTATGTGTTGTAACAACTTCATCACTCAATGCATTCCACCTTTCCACCGTTCTTTGTGAAAAACTGTATTTTCCATTATCCTTCACACACTGCCTCATCCTGATCTTTACATGTCCTCTTGTCCTTCCAGCTTTTTCTGTCACTAGCATCAGGTCGTCCTTGTCTATCTTTTCAATGCCATTTACTATTATATACATTGTTATTAAGTCTCCTTGTTCTCTTCTATCTTATAAGGCTGGCAGTCCCATTTCCTTCAGTCTTTCCTGATATGTTAGATCCTTTAGTTCCAGCACCATCTTTGTAGCTATTTTCTAAATCCATTCTAATCTTGTATCTTTTTTCAAGCTTGGTGACCATACCACTGCTGCATATTGCAACTTTGGACATATCATGCTCGTGATAATTTTTTCATCATATCTTTGACCATGTATTGAAATGCCACTTTAATATTAGTCAACGTTATATATGCTAATCCAAATATCTTACTATGCGTTTTTCAGGTTTGAGATTTTCCTGTATAATCACTCCCAAATCTTTTTCCTCTTTTATCTTCATTATTTGCTCCTCTTTCATCAGATAGTTCCATACCAGTCTTCTCTCACTCTTTCCTAATTCCATTATGTGACATTTCTTAGTATTGAATACTAACTTCCACTTCTTACTCCACTTTGTAAATTTTTTTTATATCTCCCTGCAACAGCAAACAGTCCTCTTAGGTTTTGATTACTCTTAGCATTTTTGCATCATCAGCAAACAAATTAATATAACTGCTTACCCCATCTTGTATGCCATTAGCATATACCTGGAACGTAATGAGGGCTAACACTGACCCTTGTGACACTCCTTTTGTTACTTTACCCTAAGATGAGTATGTATCTCTGATAACATTTCTCATCCCTCTGTCCTTCAAGCAATCCCATATCCAATCTAACAAAGTTTCTCTCAGTCCTCCTATGCTCTCTAACTTCAGAAGTAGTCTGTTGTGAGGATCTTGATCAAAAGCTTTTTTTGTCCAGGTATACTGTGTTCACCCATCCATCTCTGCTTTCCAGTCCTTCTATTACTCTTTGAGTAGAAACTTAATGAAGTTCGACACACATGACCTTCCTGTTCTGAACCCAAATTCTCTGTTCAATATAACCTGTTCTTCTACCAGATATTTAGCTTATATTTCTTTGATAATAATTTCACATATCTTCCCCACGATACTTTTAAGTGACACTGGTCTATAATTTAATGGCTCAGTTGACTTTCCTCCTTTAAATATTGGGATTATGTTGGCTCTCTTCCATTCTAGTGGGTTACTCTTCCTTCTTTTAATGAACTTGTAACCATTTCCCAAATTGGATCTAACAGCTGCTCTTTACATTCCTTTAGTGCCCAACCTGATACACTATCTGGCCCCATTGCTTTTCTGACATCCAAATTATTTAATAGTCTTCCAATATCTTTGTGCACTATGATATCCTGCAATCCTCAGCAACACAATGTCCTATTTGGTTCTGTAAATTCGTCCTCTTTAGTGAACATAATATTAAAACTCATTCATTATTTCATTGATTTCCTATGCTTTTTGGTATGTCTTCCCTCATTTAATTATTTTTTTCTTTATTCTTTTATCTTACCATTTAAAAATTTGTAGAAAAGCTTGGGTTCATCTTTGCTTTTTTGCACCACATCTTTCTCGAAGTTTCTTTTTTTTTTTTATCTTTCCTTACTCAAATATATTAATTTCTCGCATCCCCCTTTTATCTTCTATACATCTGGTATTGTACCAAGCATGTATACTTTTCTTTATTCTGTAGATAGTATGTATTTCTTCACTCTTTGTTATATTTCTGTAGGAACATTTCATATTTCCCTTGTATTGTCTTTCTGTTCATAATGTTCCTCCATTCAATATCAGCAAAAAATTTTCTTAACTTTTCAAAATCTGCTCTTGCATAATTTAATCTCTTTTTTTGTAGTCTTCTCTGTATCTTATCCTGTTCTCTTCCTGCATTTCCAACACTAATATTTACATGATCACTTCTTCCCATTGGACTAAGGTATTGTATGGTGGGAGGGTGCTCTGGCTTTTTTATGATTTTTTTTTTTTTTTTTTTGTGCGTTAAGGTTTATAGCGCCTGTAAGCACACTTGAAGAGTGTGTAGGAAGCGCTGTTCAGCTTCTGCCCATTAGTGGTGCAGGCAATTTTATAGTTGTATCCATATTAGGGCCCATGTTACCACCCAAGCTCATCTTGGATGTAACCACCTAGAACCTGGGTATCATGGTGACATGTAGGTAACTTTAAACCACTCGACAAATGGCAAAGTGTTTAAGGCTGTATGTGGTGAGATTCAAACCTATGTGTAGACGTCTGCTCGATCCCACGCTCACCACCTTAAACCACTACGCCGCTGCAACGGTGATTCTTCCCCTCGGTACTGTGTTGATTTTTCCACCCACTGATCCAATGTATTCACGATACACTGCTGGTCAGAGTGGAAGGCGCGAAAGGGACCACGACTTCCACTCTGACCAAATTTCATTCATCCCTTCTTAACTCTTAAACATACGGCGGGATTCGCTGTATGTCGCCATCTGACAACTCTGCAGCTCTAAGTTGTCAAAGTAATTGATATGTTTCCTTAGTCAACGTTCGCCTGTGGTTCATCTGCTTGCATTTGAATTTTCTTTCACCCCTCCTCACGGCCCCTTTTTGTGGATGCGTGAGCTTACCATTGTGCCCTGTTACTATTATGGGACCTTGGAAACTAAATAGTAAGACCCGAATCTCAAAATTTGTACCTTAATGAGGGAGAATGTGAAATCAAGAAATTCGTGCAAACACTGGCAAAGCTCTCAGAACTCTTCAACACTGGACCAAAATTTATCGTGAGGGAGGAAGAGACGCTTCGCCATCACCTTACAAACCTGAAGGGCATAAGCATAGTGTGAGCTAGATAACTCTGAACATTATTCAAAGACAGCTTGAGGCCAACCCTTGCATACACAGCAAGGAACTTAAGGCCAGGAACCCTCTTTGCTGGCTGGAGTGAGTGAAAGCAGTGTGCCGAGATCTGTGAGGGGCGACATGGGATAAGGAGTTGCTGTGCAGTTTCAAAACTTCGCTTCACAAATGGTCACTTTAACAGTAGGCGTGCATTTTGTGTCTCCGCACAAAGATTGGGACTTAGGTAAGTGGCGTAGGGTACTTTGGTCAGATGAGGCAAGCTTTCAGGTTACAGACAACCAGAGAGACGCACACGGTTGCCGTAACGTGGAAATTCGTCTGCTAGCGTAGAAATATTGTGACATCTGGCATCTGATCGTGGAATACATTTCTACATCCACACCCTTCCAAGAATCAGTGTCACTTTGGAAAGAAATATGTACTAAAATGTTGGAAAGAGTCATGGTAGTATTTTTTAATATATGCAGAATTATGACAACAATGTTTCTTTCATTATATTAGCGTACGTTTCTCCTATAGTATGACGTGTAAATTTCCACGTAAATGTGGAATAATCTCCACATTTGAAACGATGCTGTTGTGGCAACACTCCTATTCCACGTTGTTGTGTAGATAACCCGGCAACCCTGGACACACATGGTCAGATGAGGCAAGCTTTCAGGTTACAGACAACCAGAGAAACCGTGTGTACCGCAGACTGTAACCGTTGCCATCCACGCTACACAACACACATTAAAACCCAGATGCTTTGATGGTGTGGGGTTGTTTTTCTTACTATGGTCTTGGGAAATTAGTGTTTTGAACCAAAATAACTACTTTAAGGTAATTCTAGATGAGTTCAATGAGTGTATGGAAAAGTGCAATGCTGATACCTTCATGCAAGATGGTGCACCGTGCCATACGACAAAGTTAATTGTTGACTGGTTTGATTTCTGCAATGTCAGCCTTTTAAAACCTTGGCCTGCAAATTCGCCAGACTTTAACCCTATAGAAAATTTCTGGGCGTACATAAAACTGAAGTTAAAGGAGAGAGATACCTCATCCCTCCCATGCCTCCGTATTCAGGACATATGGGACAATATTGACGCTCAGTATCTCCACCACCTGGGTGATTCACTTCCCAAGAGACTCGAAAATGTCAAGAAGGCACGAGGGCACCCTATCATTACTAGTATAGGTGAATATCCTCATTGAAACATTTTCTGTGTCATTAATCTCCTTCACAGGATGTCACTGGTACTGCGCCTTCTGCTCTGACCAGCAGTGTAGTCAACTGTAACACCTCCATGAACCAGCATTACCCATTACTTCCATCTCTCTCCAGTTTACTCTTTTACAGCTAGTCTCCTATAATAGTATTTTCCATCTCTTCTTATATTATCAAGGCACTTAATCACCTCTCTTTGCATTTCCTTATGTTCCTCAGTTCTCCATGTATTTGTCTTAGGTGGCACATACCTAACTCTGATTTTCCTTTTTTTTCAATTCCTCTGTCTTGATTGTTACTCCCATCACTTCCACCATGCCATCACTATATTGAACTTCCTCCACACATATGATATCACGAACCATTATTAGCACTCCTCTTCCCCCTTTTCCCTCCCTGTTTCTTCTCCAGCTATAATATCCCTCTTTTTTAAAGCTAACATGGATCTTCTCTTTTAGTTTTGTTTCTACTATGCACATTACATCTAGTCTTTCTTCTTTCAAATAATCTTTAAATTCCAACACACTGGATAACAACCCATCTATATTAGTACGTCACTCTTAATTTCTTGCCTTTTCCATGACCTTCCAAAGATACCACTTCTTCAGTCTCATATCTAGAACCTTCCAAAAGAATATATTTTTTTTCACAATCTGTCCTTTTCCTATTTTTTTTCCTTAGCTTCATTTCGTAGCACTTTCTCCTTTTCCCTTTCTCCCAAGTTCATATCGCTTTTTATTCATATATCTTAAATTCAGTGTCATCAGCCAGTCTTCTTTTTCTTGTCATAATCTCCACCACCACCTGCGATCTCCTCCTTTCATGTTTGGGGGAGTGCCACTCACACAGTTTTATTAGATAGGGTCGAATAAAAAACATTTCGTCTCATCAACTCCCCTCCTCTGACTGACTGTCTTCAGCCTTTCTGTCACCGCCAAAATGTTGCATCTCTTTCTATCTTTTATCGCTATTTTCATGCTAACTGCTCTACTGATCTTACTAATTGCATACCTGTCCTTTTCCTGCGTCCCTTCTCTCTGTGTGCGTGTTCCCTGCACAAAACACACACACACACACACACACACAACGTCTGGCTGTCTCTTCAGGGACTGCAGCAGATCAAACAGTGAATTACACACACACACACACACACACACACACACACACACACACACACACACACACACACACACAGCTCAGTGGTTAGAGCGCTGGCTTCACAAGCCAGATGACCGGGGTTCGATTCCCCGGCCGGGTGGAGATATTTGGGTGTGTCTCCTTTCACGTGTAGCCCCTGTTCACCTAGCAGTGATTAGGTACGGGATGTAAATCGAGGAGTTGTGACCTTGTCCCAGTGTGTGGTGTGTGCCTGGTCTCAGGCCTATCCGAAGATCGGAAACAATGAGCTCTGAGCTCGCTCCGTAGGGTAACGTCTGGCTGTCTCGTCAGAGACTGCAGCAGATCAAACAGTGAATTACACACACACACACACACACACACACACACACACACACACACACACACACACACACACACACACACACACACAGAGAGAGAGAGAGAGAGAGAGAGAGAGAGAGAGAGAGAGAGAGAGAGATTTGAATACGTTTTTCCATCATTTCAATTTCTTAGATAGACAAAGTTAGTAAATTAGCACACAGGAAGTTAAGTTTTCTCATCTTCCTCCTCCTATTATTTCTCCTCTTCACCATCGCTTAACTCTTGCGAGAGGAGAGCGGAGAGCGCAAGCGGAAACCGGAGAGGGGAGAGCGCAAGTGTACAGAGAGCGCTAACGGAGGCGGGATCAGAGAATGAGAAAAAGAGTGCGAGCGGAAGACTGGACTGCGCAAGCGAAGAATGAGAAAAAAAAAAAAAGGTACGGGAGCGGAAGAGCTGACTCTGATTTTGAAGTGTCAGCTCCCTGCTCCTCCGATCTTATTTCTAAATTCTTGCGTTCCTGTGTTCGCGATTTGGAAGTTTGCTCAGAGCGGAGGAGCGGATATAAGAGCGCTCTTGCCCACCTCTATTTCTGTCCAAAATTATGCAAAAAAAATTTCTTCAAGCAGCTAAAAATTCATTCATTAATAGATAATGTAAAAATCTTTGTTGATTCAACTCCCTAACGATTTATGACACTGCCAACATCATTTCCAACAATTTTTCTTCCTCATTTTCCTCCTTCCTCTATTTCAACCAGATGCCACCACTTTCTTTTCATCTAAGAGACTGAACTCTTTACCCGAAGTCCCAGACTTTTCCCAAGAAATCTGCATTGGACCATTCAGGATTTGTTACTCTCCTCCAACCTCTGACTATTCAATACCTCCTATTGGTTTACAGTCAATTGGCCCCTAAGCGATTGGTACTCAGGTCATCTGGTCCACAAGTATATTAAGACTCTAGACAGTTGGTCACAAAGTCAGTTGAGACCCAAGACAGTTGAGACCTAAGATAACTGATCTCCAAACCAGTTGAGTCTCAAGATAATTGGTCCCCAAACTTACTGAGCACCTTTGTTCATTCTCGCTCAGTAAGTTAGTGTACTTACACACCCAAAGAAATTTTTTTTTTTTTTTACTACGGTAAAGCCTATAGCGCCTGTAGGCACACTTGAAGAGTGTATGGGAAGCGCTGTTCAGCTTCCGCCCGTTAGTGGCGCAGGCAATTTTATTTATAGTGGTACCCATATTAGGGCCCATATCACCCCCGAAGCTCATCTTGGGTGTAACCACCTAGAACCTGGGTATCATGGTGACATGTAGGTAACTTTAAACCACTCGACAAATGACAAAGTGTTTTAAGGCTGTACGTGGTGGGATTTCAACCTACGCGTGGACGTCTGCCCGATCCCACGCTCACCACCTTATCCACTACGCCACCGCCTCCCTGTGAGAGAGAGAGAGAGAGAGAGAGAGAGAGAGAGATTGTATGTCTGCGTTATCACCACATGTTGGAATGAGGGCATGGTACTACCTAGAACATATTTCCTAAATTCAAGATGACGTGACAGACATGTATACGAGACAAGTTGAGAGGCAAGTCAAGTGTGCAAGTTACTTGCCAAGTGAGTGTTCACACATAAGCAAGTACATAATTCGAGGAAGTAGGTTTATACTATTTGAGATCACTGACTGATCTGAAGAGTGTTCCCCGGGATTTCACCAACATTTATGTAACCACCATGCTAGCCTGAGCACATCACCACCGTCGCTCCACAATTCTACATGGCAGTGGCAAATATCGTGATTATGTGTTACAACTATTATATCGTAAAATATTATAAATACATAAAAAAGAAGTTGACAGATATAAGCAAATATGAGTAAAGAAATGGACACATCAAAGAAATGAGCGTGGATCTTCACCAAGACTTTTTAAGGGAACTGTATTTTAGAAAATCTAAAACAATACAAAATACATGCTCGAAAATGTCCCGGAAAGTTTTTGATGAGTTACTAAATACAGAGAGGCCATGGAACATACAGTCGGCTGAAACCTTGATGAGAGATGCATCACTTGCTTCAATTATTATTTTAGTGCAGTAAATAAATATCAAACCATTAAACCAGATAAGCACATCGGAAGGTGATGAACGAGCGAAAGTATAATGCCATCTCTCTCTC
>NC_059295.1:42647781-42655281 GCF_017591435.1 Portunus trituberculatus
TGTATGTGTGTCAAGGAGCATGTGTATGTGTGCGGTGCTTAGCCCTTGTCTTGTGCCAAAAGTTTTGCTGGTATGGCTGATATATCCTGTGAGTGGATCGGGTAGAAGGTGGACGTGATTTGGCACAACCTGATTGGTTGGTTCACTGCGTGGTCTGGTGTAGTGGATGTGATTGGGTGGTTTTGTGTTGTCGGTGGTGGGCTCGCTGCGGTGATACGTCAGGTTGGTTTTCTTTTTAGTGTTGGTAATATCTGTAAAGCTTGTGTTTGAAGGTTCATAACTGGTTTCTCTTATGCTATGTATAATGAATTATAGGCGCGTGGGTCTCTCTCACGGTCGATGATGGTAGTACTTTCTTCCACGTGTTTCCTTGTAGCGGTAGTTTTATGTGCCGCGGTGTAGTGGTTTTTGATCGTTCCTTTCTGTAGATGGCAGGTGAGTCTCCTCGACAAGGTTGTCCGTGTCATTCCAATATAAGTTTGAGGTCCACAGTCCTCAATTTTGCAGGTGTGTTTGTAGATGACATGGTCTTCTTGTAGGGGATTTCTTCTTTGTTGTTTTGTTCTTTATCACCAGCTGTGATGTTTTTTGGTGTTGTAGTATATAATGAGTGAAATTATGTGTTCTTCGTTTGTAGGCTTGATGTGGTGTTGTATAATGTCTTTGATGATGCGTTTATCTGTCTTATATTCTGTGGACATAATGTTTTTGTAGTAGAGTAGTATCTTACCCTTCTCTGGTTTTTCTTTCTTGTACCATTTATTTATAGCGTTCATGATGGCGTTGTTGTCTTCTGTGTTTTCGTATTCCATTATCAATAAGTACTTATGTGATATGTTCCAATTCTCGGTGAGTGTTGTTCCTCGATGAGCAGTGTGTGAGGGCACGTCTGATGTAAACGTTGATGGTGAAGTTACGGTAACGTTTGGGGAGGCATTCACTTTTACCGTTGAGGGAGGATCCTTGGCTGTTGGGTTTAGTGTAGACTTTAGTAGTAAATCCTGTGTTAGTAACATTGGTGAGGACGTTGAGGAAAGGTAGGTTGTTGTTAACAGTAACTTCATGGGTAAAGGTAAGTATGGAGGCTTCACTTAGACATTGTTTGAGTTCTTCGAGTTCACGTTGGTCTTTCATGGAGACGAAAATGTCGTCCAGATAGCGCCCATAGATGTGCAGTTTGTTGTTTTTCAAAGACAGATTCTTCTATTTGCCCATATAAAAGTTGGCGAAAAAGCATTCCAAGGCTTCCCATGGCGACTGTTGGGTTGCTCTTGATCCTGGAGAAATTGGAGGTGTCGGAGAGGATGTTGTCTATCTTTTATAGATATTCTTCTTTCTTAATCAGGACGTAAGAGGCTATTCTGTCAGCTTCCCTTATAATGATGTCAGAAAGCTGACTAAACGAAAATTTTAAGTCCGTACCTCCGCACCTGAGACAGGTGCAGAAGAGCGAAATTTTGAATCCGTACTTCCGCACCTGAGATTTTCAAGGAAAAAAATAATTAAAGACGAGAGTCCGCACTCCGTAGCATCACTTTCGGCTGTTTTTGGCGGTCTGTGCTACCAGGCATATTTTCCCGCCATTTGAGTGACGTCACTCATTCAGGTCTAAGCATGCTCCTCTCTCTCTCTCTCTCTCTCTCTCTCTCTCTCTCTCTCTCTCTCTCTCTCTCTCTCTCTCTCTCTCTCTCTCTCTTTTGTCCACACCTCAAAAAATATAGCAAAATATAACGCAATATACATCATATATATATATATATATATATATATATATATATATATATATATATATATATATATATATATATATATATATATATATATATATATATATATATATATATATATATATATATATATATATATATATATATATATATATATATATATATATATATATATATATATATATATATATATATATATATATATATATATATATATATATATATATATATATATATATATATATATATATATATATATATATATATATATATATATATATATATATATATATATATATATATATATATATATATATATATATATATATATATATATATATATATATATATATATATATATATATATATATATATATATATATATATATATATATATATATATATATATATATATATATATATATATATATATATATATATATATATATATATATATATATATATATATATATATATATATATATATATATATATATATATATATATATATATATATATTAATGGCCTATTTCTTACTTGCATTTGGCATTTTCTAGTTACAAGAACCTGGCACTCTGTTGCTGCTCTCTCTCTCTCTCTCTCTCTCTCTCTCTCTCTCTCTCTCTCTCTCTCTCTCTCTCTCTCTCTCTCTCTCGCTAACAGGCACAGATGTCATAAAAATCAAGAATAAGAAAGTAAATACACCACCACCACCACCACCACCCCCATAGACCCAAATGGAGGAGGGAGAGAATAGTGGGGGTGAGGGGGAGAGTGGACAACCTACACCACAGCAGCAGCATCGGCCCTCACTGTTACCATATGGAAGGAAAATTTTGCCAATCTTTCAGAGTTGAAGACAATTCAGAGAGAGAGAGAGAGAGAGAGAGAGAGAGAGAGAGAGAGAGAGAGAGAGAGAGAGAGAGAGAGAGAGAGCTTGCTTACACCTGAATGAGTGACGTCACTAAGTGGCGGGAAAACATGCCTGGTAGCACAGACCGCCAAAAATGGCCGAAAGTAATGTTACGGAGTGTGGACTGTTAGTCGTCTTTATTCATTTACAATTTTTTTTTTTTTTTTTATCCTTGAAAATTTCAGGTGCGAAGGTACGGACTCAGAATTTCGCCTTTCCGCACATGTTTCAGGGGCGGAGGTACGGACTTAAAATTTCGGCTTTCCGTACCTATTACTTCTGCACTTTTGAATTTTTTTTCCGCACTTCGGACCTCCGCTCCTCGTTTGGTGGTCAGCAGGTACGGAGGAGCGGAGGTGCGGACCGAGGTACGGAAGTGCCCAGCTCTGCTAATCAGAAATTTACAATTACATATTAGTGTGTGTGTGTGTGTGTGTGTTTGTGTGTGTGTGTGTGTAATTCACCTCGGTCGTCTGCTGGTCACCCAGCCAGTCTTCACCATTACGGAGCGAGCTCAGAGCTCATAGACCGATCTTCGGGTAGGACTGAGACCACAACACACTCCACACACCGGGAAAGCAAGGCCACAATCTCTCGAGTTACATCCCGTACCTATTTACTGCTAGGTGAACAGGGGCCACACATTAAGAGGCTTGCCCAATTGCCTCGCCGCTTCCCGAGACTTGAACCCGGCCCTCTCGATTGTGAGTCGAGCGTGCTAATCACTACACTACGCGGAGTGTGTGTGTGTGTGTGTAATTCACCTCGGTCGTCTACTGCAGTGTTCTTCAACCTTTTCTAAGATCATGCACCCTTCCGGGAGCTCTTGAAAAATTCATGTACCCTAGCGCCGTCGACAAAAAAAAAAAAAAAAAAAAAAATCACTGTTTTTATAATAATAATAATAATAATAATAATAATAATAATAATAATAACTACTCTAGTTTTAGCCTCGTCTATCCTGGTAAAATATCCTATGAGTGCCCCTGAAAATAATTATATAATCATAATGCACCCAGTCTGGTACTTCTCGCCGTCTACATGCCACAAACACAAATTAACTCATATTCAAGACATTGTGACATGTGTGGATAGGTGAATGGAAGGAAACACGACACGGGTATGTACTGTACAAGTGTACATCAGAGTTAATTTCGAGTATTTTCGTTGTTGCTTCTTCAGGGAAAGAAGCAACAGCGAAATTAAATGAGAAATTGTCTGATCTGCATACCCGTGTTTCCTTCCATCCACCTATCATTATTTACTACTCACCAATATACGAGCGATTCGTGAAAAGTACCTATACCAAATTCCTCATACTTTTCCCCACACTTTGGGGCAGTATCTGCCTATCTGGGGAATGGCTCTTTATACTGTGTATAGTAACTATAGTTAATACTGATCTTGATCTTGATGGTACAGGTGACGCAGAATTTCTTCTGGGTCAGGCCTTTGTATCGGCAGCTCCTGTAGGGAACATAAAGAACACCAGACAACAAAGAGGGCAATCACCATCTTTCACACCACTAGTTCCTGCATCTGGCACGCCACATTCTCTCCAGGAACTCTTTCACAGCCTCAATCATCCTTTCATTCGTCTCCCCACACAGTCCCAGCAGCAACACCATCCATTCCCTTCCTGTCATCTCCACTCTGTCATGCCCCAGCTCCTCAGCACCACTTGCATCATCTCATACCTGTCTCTGGCATACTTCACACACTCCACCACCACATGTTCCACTGTCTCATCCTCTCCCAAGTCACACATCTGGCACACTTTGCTGCGGGACTCTGACCATCTATAATTCCTTGCATTCACATCCATGCACTGTGCCCTAGCTCGGAAGAGAAGATCACCACCCAGGCTTCCGTCATACCACTTTTCATACATTGGGGCCTCTTTCTCTCTATACCATACCAAGGTACTCTTTTGCTCCATCCTATTTCTCCAGTCATCCAGTCCCACACCTTTCACTACTCTGTCTATCTCACTCTTCCACTTCCTTACATCCCATTCTCTACCTTCTCCATTTCTAACAATCATACTCCAGTCTCTCTCTAAATGTCTTCCTTCTACCTGTTGAAAACCCAACTACTTACTAACCCACTCTTTGCTACCAGCCTGACACACCTCTTCCCCACTTGCTACTCCTGACATTCCACAGAAACACTTTTCTCACTATCCTTGCATCATTCATTCGTTCTAACCTAGCCTTATACTTTAGGGTCGCTTTCACATATCTCTCTCTAAAAGTGCTCCAACCCATATCACCCCTAAGGGCCTCTACTGCTGCATATCTAGGTGCATTAAGTGCCATTCTTGCAACTCTATTCTGCCCTATTTCTAACTTATCTAGTTCACTCTCATTCCAAGCAATCACATCCATACCATACATGATGCTCGGAACAGCCACGCTCTTCCAAACTTCTCGCAGCACGTCATATTTACTCGCCCTCATCCTTGCTGCACTTCCTAGACGACCTACCCACTGATTTGCCATACTTATCTTCTCATTCTTAATCTTTACACAGCCATCCGGACTCATCCACATCCCCAGATACTTATATTCATCTGTCTGCTGCACCTCATTCACTCCTAATCTCCACACATGGTTCCTCTCATCCTCTGACCTATGCACAACCATTACCTTACTCTTTTCACTACTAAATCTCACTCCAAAATCTCTTCCATACCCATCTACTACATCAAGCATACTCTGTAGCTCTTCTGCCGACTCACTCATGACTACAACATCATCTGCATACAAGAGCACACCTATCTTATCATTTCCCACATTTACACCTGCATTCATTCTCCTCATTCTAGCAGCCAATTCTTCTGTATATAAGCTAAAGAGGGTTGGTGATAATATGCAACCCTGCCTAACTCCTCTTTCACTCTTCACCCAGTCTGTCTCTATATCCCTAGTTTATACTTAGCTCTTGTATCCACATACATACTTCTCACTATGTTAACTATCTTTGCACTTAACCCAATTTTTCTAACACCCTACCTAGCATTTCTCTGTTTACCCTATCATATGCTTTCTCTATGTCTAGGAAACCTAAGTATAGTTTGCTACCATCCCTTTTCTTTCTCTCAATCAATTCATTCACCACAAACAGATTGTCTTCTGCTCTCCTGTCCACTCGGAATCCATTTTGCTCTTCGCCTAACACTCCAACTCTCTCAATCCATTTGCACAATCTCTCATTCAACACCGCACTGAACACTTTGCCTACTGTGTTAACTAACGCAATCGGCCTGTAGTTCCTCAACTCATTCTTACTCTTATATCCTCCCTTATGCAACAAGGTCACCCTGCATTCATTCCACATTCTCGGCACTCTCTCCTCCTCCCACACCTGGTTGAACAACTCAGTCATCCTATCAATCACTACTTCTCCTCCATTTTGTACATTTCATACGGTATCTCATCCGGCCCTGCTGCCTTCCCATTCTTCTGCTTCTTCACACATTTCTCCACCTCCTCCCTGCTGATCCTTTCATTCAACTCATCTGCATCCTTTCTCTCCAGTGACACATGTCCTTCATCCACATCAAAGACCTCACTTACACCTCCAATCTCTTCCCAAAACTCTTTTATTGCCCTTCTCATTTCTTCCTTATCAGTCACCACTGCCCCATTCACCTTCAGGCTCTCCACATTCTCACTGTTAGGCATCCCTCACCCCTCAGGAATCTATACCATTCTCGCCCACCTTCCATACCTTTCTCTCTAAGGGACTGAATCACACTTCTCTCACTTGTAACTTTAGCATTCATTATCTTTCGCTTCGTCATTCGCTGCTGACTCACATACGCTGCCCATGCATTCAGGTACTCCCTTTCAGCTTCCTCACTCTCATGTCTCCTCTTTCTTAACTGTCTGCACACCCTATTCAGTCTCTTCCTTTCCTTCCTAGCATCCCTGATCTCATTATTCCACCACGGCCTACATGCATGCTTTCTGGCACTTGTTCTTGCATACCCTATCTGGCTTACTGCTGCATTCCTCACATTTTCTACAAATCTATCATTCAGTTCATCCACGTCGCTTAGACTTTCATCCTCCCAGCTCCTCTCACTCAAGTCCACCTGGAAATTCTCCCATCCTACATCTCTCAATCTCCACTTTTCCTCTTGGCCTTGGCATTTGTTCCATCTCTTCCATTCAACTTGCACTCTAACACCAGCATGTTATGGTCTGAGACTATGTCAATCATCCCATCTTCATCAATCCACATGCGGTCAACAACTTCACGCATTCTCCCATTCACTAGCATGTAGTCAATCGCAGACTCCTGGTTCCTCCCACTCCAAGTCACTCGTCCTTCAGCCAGGGTCTCATTGAGATTCTCCAAACTCACCTCATTCACAAGCTCATCCAGCATCTCACCGTTCCTGTTCATTTGTTCACCTAACATACCTATGTGGGCATTCATGTCTCCCATAACAATCACTCTCTCTCCAGCATACTCTCTTGCAATCTTTTTCAAAACACTATATTTTCTGCCATTCTCCCTAACTGCTCTGTCGCCTTCCACTGTCATATACACTACCACTACGACTATCCTCTCAGCTCTGCCACTTTCACTCCTGCACTCCACTCGAACAGCTAGCACGTCCTCACTCTCAGCACTGTCTCCTATGTCCAGCTCTTCCACTCTCAGGTTCCTCACCTTTTGTGGAGCAAGGCTACGCCTCCTCCTAACTTATCCTGTTTTCTACGCCCTTTCCCTATCATGACAAACTCATTTCCTTCCATATGCACCACGTCCCGCAGGTGAGTCTCCGTGATACCTACCACATCCAAGCTCCATTCATTCAGCTCCTTGCATAAATCCTCAAACTTGCCA
>NC_059295.1:42660281-42675281 GCF_017591435.1 Portunus trituberculatus
TTACTGAAGGAAATGCTTAGAGGTACCATTCCACCTGTCATCAAAGATAGTAAGCGCAATTGTACAGAGTCTTCCAACTACCGTCTCGTGATGCAATCATCAATGTTCCTTAAGCTTTTTGAGTGTCATATCTTATATTTTCTACAAGAGAAACTGGATTTTAATATATGTTAATTTGTACTTTAGGAAAAACATTTCTACAACTGATGCCACTTTTGTTCTTAAAAGTACTATTATTGAGTCTTACACTCAGAACAGTAAATATGTTTTTGGGCTTTTTATAGACTTTTCTAAACTTTGACATGGTTAACCATTTCAAATTAGGTACTCTTTTTATTGGACAGGAATATTCCTCCGGATATTGTTCTCATAGTCATGCATTACCTCAAGAATCAGTCTGTAAGGGTGTTGTGGAGTGGTGAGGCTGGATAATTTTAAAGTATTTTTAAAGGTGTTAGAAAGGGGGAATTTTATCACCACTTTTATTTAACCGTGTGTGCTTTGGGGTCCGAGGTGTCTCCAAGCGCACGGGTTCGAATCCTGTCCACGGTCCGAGTGTAGGTTGGGCTTCCTCACTCGGGGCAACGGTTTCCTAGCGGGTGGGCTTTGAGATAGGAGGTGCCACAAAAAGTATCTCCTTTAGCCCAGAAATTCCCGTGAAAAGCCCACATGGTATAAATAAAAAAAAAAAGTTATATTTTGATAATATTCTAAATACCATCACTAGTTTGAATTATGGTTGTACTGTAGGTTATAAACGAGGAAATGCTTTGGCTTACGCTGATGACTTGATGATATTAGGAAGAACTCTGAGTGACTCGGAGGAAATATATGTCGTTCTATGGCAAAGAATTCTGAAGTTGCACCTCAGTATGAATGCGTCTAAATAAAAATGCATGCATGATCTTTAGCATCTAGTGGTGATGAATTTGATGTGACAGAGAGGTACAAGTGTTTAGGACATGTGATTCAAAGTAGTGAAGACATTCAGGATGTGGAATCTAGATTGAATGATTTTTATGCAGTTTGATTATGTTTATAGAAATCTTACCCATGTTTCTCTCCAAATATTATAGTTCCTTTTTTAATACATTTTGTCTTATTGATTATGGTCTACCTCTATGGGAACCGAATAAGACATTTAATGTATAAGACTTTTAAGGTGGCATATAAAAAGTCCCTGAAAAGAATGTTGGGTGTCCCGACTTATACCAGCAATCATGAAGTAGCTGAAGCTTGCAATCAGTTCCTGTTCAAGCATCACATTGCTCTCAGCCAGGCTAGATTTTAAAAGAGAATAATGAGGTCACCAAAACCTTTACTTAATTCATGTTTCCATGGCTTAAGAATGGGCGTAGATTAATTTCAATTCAAAGTGTATTAAGGAAAAATATAATGCAAATATCTTAAAGTGCAGTGTAGATGTGCTACGATGTCGATTGACGTGGATACATATTTGTGAAACAAGGGGAGAAAATGTTTAATATTGATTTTTATCAATTTCAATCTTGCTTTTAATGTATTATAATAAAAGTGTTTTAATTCACGGATAAAGAGGTAAATCATGTTTATTATGGATTTTTTTGTATGATATGTATTTCTTAAATACGAAATAAAGCTGATTGAATGATTGATTGATACTACTACTACTACTACTACTACTACTACTACTACTACTACTACTACTACTACTACTACTACTACTAATCAATGTTTTCTTCTTCTTCTTCTTCTTCTTCTTCTTTTTCTTCTTCTTCTTCTTCTTCTTCTTCTTCTTCTTCTTCTTCTTCTTCTTCTTCTTCTTCTTCTTCTTCTTCCATTGCTTCATCTCGGTACAAGGAAGCAATGCATTGAGGCCAGGAATAAGCCAAATAGAGTATTGGGATTAATTTTTAGAAGTGTTAAAAGCAGAAGTCCCAAAGTAATACTAAAATTATACTTGGCGCTGGTCAGGCCACATCTTGACTATGCGGTACAATTCTGATCCCCACATTATAGGAAGGAAATAGCTTAGTTGGAGTCAGTGCAAAGGAGGATGACTAAAAAGATACAGGGATTAAAAGATATTCCCTATGCAGTGAGACTGAAAAAACTCAATCTGCATTCCTTAGAGAGACGTAGTTTAGAGGAGACCTGATAGAAGTATTAAGTGGTATAAGGGTTTTAACAAAGGGGACTAGACCGAAGTTCTTAGGATCAATAGCGGGGATAGAACCACAAATAATGGGTTTAAACTTGAAAATTCAGGTTTAGGAAAGAAATGGGAAGAAACAGATTTTCAAACAGAGTGGTTGATGAGTGGAACGGTCTCAGTGGTCATGTAGTCAGGGCTGAGTCAATAGAGAGGTTTAAAAGAAGGTTAGATAAGTTCATGGATGGGGAAGATAGATGGAATTAGGTAGCTTTAAACACACTGGGACTGCCTCGTGTAGGCCTGGCGGCCTCTTGAGGCTTCTTTCTTTTCTTATGTTCTTATGTTCTTCTTCTTCATATTATTAGAAAACACACACACACACAAAGCGGTCGAGGAAGGACGCAGTGCCGTTGCTCCGAGAATCAGCTGATCTTCACTACCTGTTGTATAGTATTTGCAGTGGTCTGGGTGAGTAGTGTAGACTCGTTTTCATGAAATCAAGTGTTAGAGAATCATGAGTAAAGAAGAGATTCCATCTAAATGCAGGTATGAGACTAGGGAAAGAATGAAAGAAGATGAATATGTTGATGAGGGAGTAAGCGTATTCAAAGGTTTTGATACTGCAAATACTTCACTATTTAAGAGAGTGTTGACTATTGAACGTAAACTAGATGAATGGATAAAGGAGAGTATGGGAATGAAAGAGAATGAAGAACAAGAAAAAGAGTTTAAAAAATTGAGAGAAAGGATAAAGAAAAGTGGAAGAAAATGAAGCTAGACTAAGAGCGGAAAATGAACAACTGAAAAAGGAAGTAGCTAACTACAAGAAGTAGATAGAAGAAGGACTCGGTAAAGCCGAGAAAGAAAAAGAGAAGCTGAAAGATCTAGTAAAAAAAAAAGAGGAAAGAGTACAGAATGTGATTAAAAAAGAAGTTCAAGCATGGAGAGTCCAAGATAAGAAAAATAAGGATGATTTTCAGGAGGTGATTCAAGAACAACTAAAAGAAAGAGATGAAAATATGACAAACAAAATGATAGGAGTCCTCAAGAAAAAAGAAAATCTAGTTAGGGAAATTGCAGAAAGAAAAAGAGTGTAATCGTATTTGGACTAAAAGAAAAAAATATAAAATATAGACCAAGAAGAGAAAAAGAAGAAATGAAATCAGTCAAAGACCTACTAGAAAATCTAAATGACGAAGATAAGCAGAACTTAGAAGAGGAAATAGAAGAAATACACAGAATGGGACCATATCAAGAAGGAACGAGACCAATTAAGATACTACTAAAATCACAAGCAGCAACAGAAGAAATATTATATAGAACAACAAAACTCAGAGAAACAGAAGGTTGCAAGGTTTTATATATAAAGAAAAATAGAACTGAGGAAGAAAGGAAGAGATACAACAAACTGGTGGCAGCAGTAAGGGAAAAAAATAATGAAAGGTCAGAAGAGGAAAAAAAGGGTTTTATTTTGGAGAATTCTAGGAGACAGGATAAGGAAATGGTATATAAAAAAGAAGAAAGAGGAAAAAGTGGAACAAGTTTAACTAAAAGTGATAAAGGCAAGAGACTAAAAATTATATATACGAACATAGACAGGGTTTTATCAAGTAAATTAGAATTAAGAGATTACATAAAGAAAGAAGAACCGGATATTGTATGCCTGGCTGAAACAAAACTAAATGAGGCAATCAAAATAGACTTGGATAATAGGTATAATGTATGGAGGAGAGACAGAGGGAGTAAAAGAGGAGGAGGAGTCATGATAATGTTAAGGAAGGAGATGGTGATAAACCAAGTGAAATGTGGGGAAGGAAAAACAGAAGTACTGTATGTTAAGATGCATATTAATAAAAAAGAGTTAACAATCATTTTAACATATGTGCCACCAAAAACAAATTCATGGACCAATCAAGAATATAAAGATATGATAGATGACACAATAAGGAGTCTAACAAGAATCATTAAAGAAAGGAGAAAAGTGATATTAGTAGGAAATTTCAACTGTAAAGAAGTGGAATGGGATAATTATGTAAGTGGTATGGGGGAAGAAGCCTGGGGAGAAAGATTCCTGAATCTAATAGATTAAAGTAACCAAGCTTGAAATAAAAGAATTAATGAAGGAACTGGATGAAGAAAAGGCAATGGGACCGGATGAAGTCTCAGGCAGAATACTGAAAGAATGTAGGGAAGAACTAGCAAGTCCTATATACATCATAAAATGCTCAATAGAAAATGGAACAGTACCAGTAGAATGGAAAAGAGCTGAGGTGGTTCCCATATATAAGAGCGGAAGGAAGGAAGAACCTTTAAATTACAGACCAGTATCACTAACTAGTGTAATATGCAAGATGTGTGAAAGAATAATAAAGAAACAATGGATCGAGTTCCTTGAAGACAACAAATTATTATCAAATAGCCAATTTGGTTTTAGAAAAGGTCGGTCGTGTGTAACTAATTTACTGAGTTTCTATTCTAGAATAGTTGATAGAGTACAAGAGAGAGAGGGATAGGTTGATTGTATTTATTTGGATTTAAAAAGGCATTTGATAAAGTGCCACATGCAAGATTACTGTGGAAGTTAGAGGAGAAGGGTGGTTTAAAAGGAAACACATTGAGATGGATGGAAAATTATTTGAGGGGGAGAGAAATAAGGACGGTAGTTAAAGATATGAAGTCCAAGTGGAGAGCAGTAGAAAGCGGAGTGCCACAGGGTCAGTATTGGCACCAATACTTTTCTCATTTATATAAATGACATGCCAGAAGGAGTGAACAGCTACATAAATCTGTTTGCGGACGATGCGAAACTGTGCAGAGTTATAAAGCAAAAGAGGATTGTGAAATACTGCAAGAAGACCTAAATAAGATCTGGGAATGGAGTAAAAGTGGGAGATGGAATTCAATGTGGACAAAAGCCATGTCATGGAAATGGGAAAGAGTGAAAGACGACCAGTGGGAATCTATAAGATGGGAGATGGAGTAGAACTGGAGAAAGTAAAAAAGGAAAAGGATTTGGGAGTGACGATGGAAGAAAATAATCAACCGGCAAGCCATATTGATAGAATTTTCAGAGACATATAATTTGCTAAGGAATATTGGAATAGCATTTCACTACATGGACAAAGAAATGATGAAGAAATTGATAAGTACTATAATAAGACCCAGATTGGAATATGCAGGAGTAGTGTGGACCCTCACAAAAGAAACACATAAGGAAGCTGGAGAGACTACAAAAATGGCTACAAGAATGGTCCCAGAATTTGAAGGGATGACATATGAGGAGAGACTAAAGGCTATGGATCTTCCAACATTGGAACAGAGAAGGAGAGAGGGATCTGATACAAGTTTATAAATTGATAAACGGAATGGACCAAGTGGATAATGAGAATCTGATCCTGAGAGAAGAATATGACATCGAAGCACAAGATCGCATAGTAAAAAGCTGAGAAAGGAAGATGTCTGAGAGATATCAAAAAGTATAGTTTCCCGCAAAGATGTGTTGAGACATGGAACAGTTTGAATGAAGAAGTAGTGTCTGCAACGAGTGTGCATAGTAAGATTGGATAAGTGTAGATATGGAGACGGGGCCACACGACCATAAAGCCCAGGCTCTGTAAAACTACAACTAGGTAAATACACACCACACACAAAAAAGCAACAACAACAACACAAAACACACAATCTCTCTCTCTCTCTCTCTCTCTCTCTCTCTCTCTCTCTCTCTCTCTCTCTCTCTCTCTCTCTCTCTCTCTCTCTCTCTCTCTACTGTTACTACTACTACTACTACTACTACTACTACTACTACTACTACTACTACTACTACTACTACTACTACTACTACTACTACTACTACTACTACTACTACTACTACTACTACTGCTACTACTGCTACTGCTACTACTACTACTACTACTGCTGCTGCTGCTGCTGCTGCTGCTGCTGCTGCTGCTGTTGCTGCTGCTGCTGCTGCTGCTGCTTCTGCTGCTACTACTACTTCTACTAATAATTCTTCTCCTTCTTCTTCTTCTTCTTCTTCTTCTTCTTCTTCTTCTTCTTCTTCTTCTTCTTTTAATGCTGCTACTATTACTTTTACTACTACTGCTGCTACTGCTACTTCTACAAATATTCTTTTGTAATCATTATGTAGTACTGATATCAATATCTCATATACAGCATGTTACAAATCTAAAATTTATATCTGCACAATGAAAAAGGTAAAAACTTTGACTGTAGTATATAATATGACCCAGCATACTCAGTAACATCGTGATATATGGATATATTAATTTTCGCGGGGGATTTTAGCATCGCTTTCAGAAGTCAAGATCAAAATCAAGACGCTGCAAAACAACTGAGCATAGAACAAGCACATCACAGGACTACTGTAGAGTGAGGAGAGAGAAATATGTAAAGTTTTCCTCCTTTTCATGTCGTAGTGGCATGAACATTACAGCAGGAATTAACTATTTGTTCAAAAATGTGTTTGTTAAATTGGTGGCCAGTCCAGGTTTGGTTAGACAGTAGCACTCTCGCCAGGATACTTGAGTTGCCTATTCTTAATTAGAATTGTTGTTTCCATATACTAGTAAGTTGATCTGTGTGGTTTCAACTATTAAGTGATAATAAAGTCGACAGCAAATATGAAGACATATCTGTATCACTTAAAAGTTGAAACCACAGAGATCAACTTACTAGTAAATGGAAACAACAATTCAAATTAAGAATAGGCAACTCAAGTACCCTGGCGAGAGTGCTGCTGTCTAACCCAACCTGGACTGGCCACCTATTTAACTTTAGAAACACATTTTTGAACAAATAGTTAATTCCTACTGTAATGTTCATGCCACTACGACATGAAAAGGAGGAAAACTTTACATATTTCTCTCTCCTCACTCTACAGTAGTCCTGTGATGTGCTTGTTCTATGCTCAGTTGTTTTGGAGCGTCTTGATTTTGATCTTGACTTCTGAAAGCGATGCTAAAATCCCCCGCGAAAATTAATATATCCAGATATCACGATGTTACTGAGTATTCTGGGTCATATTATATACTACAGTCAAAGTTTTTACCTTTTTCATTGTCCAGATATGCAAATTTTAGATTTGTAACATGCTGTATATGAGATATTGATATCAGTACTACATAATGATTACAAAGGAATATTTGTTTTGACCAACTTCTACCAAAATTATCCATACAGGATATTCAAAACTAGATACAAAATGTCAACAGTATCATAATAATCAATGGTCTATGCATCTGTATGCACCTGGGATTTAATACAACAATATTTTAGCTCCTGTCATTAGGGGACATGTAGCAGTGGTGACATCTAATGGATTAGTTGTGAAAACTCCCAATTCTCCACCATGGAGGCTTAGGTAGCCTACACTTCTTACTTTTATCTCACTCTAAATTTCCGAGCCTCATATTTGAACTTAGCCCGTTCTCATATTACACATGATAAGGACAGCACACAAGTGGTGCTTAAGCCTTCCTCCTTTATAATTCATTTCTGCAGAGCAGGTCAAGCGCTCCCATAAGCTCAGCTCGCGATCTTACGCTCTTTCAGGCCAGACCCTTCCGCTGTCACTCATCCTCTCATTTTTGGAAGTTCCCAGTGAACTTCCGCTCACGCTTGCGTTCACGCTCTCCGCTCCAACTCTCACTTCTGCTTAAGCTTCTGCTCCCCGCTAACACTTCCGCTCTCTGCTCTCACTTTCATTCTCCACTTGTAATAGCGCTCTTCGCTCGCACCAGCAATCACCGCTCCCATTTGCCCTCTCCACTCCCACCCACACATGCGCTCAAGCTTGCGCACTCCGCTGACACTTCCCGTTTCCGCTCCCAAATTCCGCTCTCTCGATCAAGGGTGTATTCTTTTGGAAATGTGGAGATGACCAAATAAGCCTCAATGCCAATTCACTAGAAAATCAACTACTATATATTTGTTCATGAGTAGGGTTTGATTTTACGTGTGTTAATACTTATAAGGAATTAGGTAGAAAATATATTATATCGACTTATGGCATCTCTGTCTTTATAAAATTACACTGTAGGTATATTCTATATTACCTTTGTGTGAGCGAAGGGGATATGTATTGTGCTGCCACCTAGTGACAACCATTAGGTCTGAAAACTCCACTTTACTACAGTACCCAGCACACACAGATTGGTCACTGAAGGCGGTTCACACGTGCTAATATGTGACTGAAATTATATGTTGGTAAAGTTTTGACTGAATATTTATGCTTAGCAACTGGAAAAACCAGTCGCAAAACAAGTCGATTTGCGACTTTGTATACGTTGTGACATCACTGAGAAAGGTTTGAAAATGTGGTGTCCAGATGTAGTGAAGATGGAGTTGGTGAGGGTAAAAGAGCACATCTGGTACCCAAAAAAACAATTATAATGCAAAAAAAAGCTCTCACAAATCGACGTTCGATGATATGGGTGCCACTCTCCAAAAACAGTTTCCTTCAGTACAGGTTGTTGTTGGAGGTGATGATTAATTACTTGTGATGATTTAATTTAATAGTCACTGGAGGAAGACATTTTGTTGGGTAGCAATTTGTTTACATTCGCCAACCAACCGATACTTCCCAGTCGCTTTGTGTGAACGTGTTCTGACTAGAAGGGCTCTGTCAACATATCTAGCGACTTGCAATTTTAGTTGCATATTGACATGTGTGAACCCAACTACATGGAATCAGTTTTCCTTGAATGGAAAATCCTCAGATTTCCCTCATTAGCAGAAGCAAAAACCCCAGAGGCACTTCCTTTGCTTTCGGGCTCCTGATGAGGAACTGGAGCTAATGACAAGATACAAATATGAATTTATTATTGGGGGAGCACAAGAGATAAGTAGGATGACAGCTTGACAAGGATTTGAGGTTAAGAAAGCAACAAGATTGTTTGGCATATCTCCAATACGTATGGTAGTGCACATTGTTCAAGGTCCGGGATTGCAAAGTTAAAAGCTATTTCATAATGATGATATTAAGAGAGATGAAAGCCAAAAATAATGAATAACATTGATATCCCAGAGTAGAGATCTTTACGAGAGGAAAGAGTCAGAAAAAATAATTTTTGTTTAGCTGATGAATTAGGCACGAGAGGTACTCATTTAGTTCATGAATGAATCTGAAGCCTAAGCCATCTTCAAATTACCTTGGCATTACTGCAAGATGGAATTACTAAGATCAGGAAATAGGAAATGGATTAATTCTATAACTAATCACTATTGATCTTAAAGAACGAGCATTCTACCGAACTGCATTTGTTGTATCACACACACACACACACACACACACACACACACACACACACACACACACACACACACACACACACACACACACACACACACAC
Organism: Portunus trituberculatus; assembly: GCF_017591435.1. Taxonomy (NCBI): domain Eukaryota; kingdom Metazoa; phylum Arthropoda; class Malacostraca; order Decapoda; family Portunidae; genus Portunus; species Portunus trituberculatus. The sequence continues at coordinate 42,669,786 of NC_059295.1, forward strand.
ACACACACACACACACACACACACACACACACACACACACACACACACACACACACACACATTGTAGTGTGGTAGCGTACTCGGTTCACAACCGACAGGGCCCAGATTCGAGTCCCGGGCGCGGCGAGACAAATGGACGAGCCTCTGTCTGCCTAGCAGTAAGTAGATGCGGGATGTACGTATAACTCGAGGGGTTATGATCTCGCTGTCCCGGTGTGATGGTGTGGTGTGGTCTCACTCTCAGGCCTATCCGGAACTTTTTCCACACACACACACACACACACACACACACACACACACACACACACACACACACACACACACACATCCGGTAGCTCAGTGGTTAGAGCGCTGGCTTCACAAGCCAGAGGACCGGGTTCGATTCCCCGGCCGGGTGGAGATATCTGGGTGTGTCTCCTTTCACGTTTAGCCCCTGTTCACCTAGCAGTGAGTAGGTACGGGATGTAAATCGAGGAGTTGTGACCTTGTTGTCCCGGTGGTGTGTGCCTGGTCTCAGGCCTATCCGAAGATCGGAAATAATGAGCTCTGAGCTCGTTCCGTAGGGTAACGTCTGGTTGTCTCGTCAGAGACTGCAGCAGATCAAGCAGATCAAACACACACACACACACACACACACACACACACACACTGTGCGTGCTAGAGAATCGGCGCCTTGCCTACAACTTGGCAGGGTAAGAGTTGGCCCTAGCTTAGTCATTAAGGAGAGAGACTGGTGAGTGGTAAGTTATTCCTCAGGAAGAGGATGGCATAATGCTAGTGAAAATCAATTGAGCACTAACTAGTATATACTCTGATTGTATGTAGATATTGAATGCTAAATCCTTTTTGAAATGTATTTAAATGCTAAATATTAAATGTATTCTGGAAATTTATCTAAATACTAAATGCAACAGTTGTACTTAAATACACTTGTAAATACACTTAGATATATACATACATTCGACAAAAATTACAATGAATTCCCAATAACCCCAGGTATTATTCAAAACATTTGAATTTATAGAAAACCCCACAGAAGTGGCAACACAACCATACTTTGTCCACTGGCCAGAGGTTGTCAGGCAGGTGAAGATGACGGATTTGTGGCAAAATTAAAGTAAAAAGTATTTAAACTTCTCTTTCAACATCTGAATTGACTTAGTGAGTTATCAAAAAGGTGCATTAAATGCGTATAAACCAATGGATTATAAATACAGTTCTAAATACATTAATATATTATTTGAATATGTATTTAATTACAAATGTATTTAAATGCTGCTCATCACAGGTGAACGTCCCAGTCTTGCCCCATAGAGCGGATTGCAAGCTTTCTCTGAGGGAGTGGCTAGCGATTACAAGTCCAACACATAATTCTGAAGACAGTGGTGAACGCATGTACTTCTTTGCCCTTTGCCCTTTGTCAGTTTCATAGATGATATTGTCAAATACTTAATTTTAGGCTCGCCTCTCCCTATCCACAAAGAGAACCTATTAACCTGCGCTGACAAGATCTAGCCACTAGCGCTTGGCCTAGCAAGAGGGCGCCTCTGGTACCACTTTACACGTGCCCATTAAGTGTTTCGTAAGTTCTTTGGGCAAATGGGCGACGTTAAAGTTAGGCAGGCATTTCAGTCCCTCCTTGCAGTGCCCTCCAGTGCCCCACGGCCCTCCGCAGCTTTCCCCAGGCCCCTGTGAAAGGTAACAATTTTGTTAGAAACATTAAATGTGTCACATACTTCATAGTACATTTTAAATAAAGTGGTACTAACAAATAAGCATCGTTCAGAAGAAAGGAAAATCTGATATTCTAAGATTACAGAGTGGGTGGAGTCAATTGTGGTGTGCAGGGAATGGCAGATGGAATAGGACTCCTATAAGCTAGAGGCTCCAGTTAAACGTAACCGTAAGAGTGAGGCTCCGTAATTGCTTTTCATTTATGCCAAAGTGAATGTTTTTCATTCAAAACTATAAATATCAAACCGAAAAGTGAATTTCTCATAATGAACTATATCTCTTAATACCTTCATTGCAAGATTTCAATTGAGATGTTATTAACTTTGATCTATGATGGGCTAGATTCCAATCCTCTGTCAAATTTCATTCAAATTAAACTAAAATTATGGGTCAGCCTGTGGTCTGACGCAGGTCAATTACACACATTACTTACCTCTCATTTGCACATACTGAGTCCCAGAGTGTTTTTAGTAATGCCAAATTAGTGCTTTAAGATTGATATTTTTTCCAATGAGAACTTTCCTAGACGTCTCCTTGGAAAATTTCAGCCTGAATGAAAGTAAGTTTTATCCATCTGAGACCGGCTCCGAGTTTATCAGCCAAATTTCACGTCATTTGAACTAACTGTTGCATCTGCCATTGCACACAGACATGCACACTTAACGAATTTAGTTGTAGCTAAATAAGAAACATTTATCTGAAAAAATGGTTAACACGGGTATTTGTTTTTCGTAGATGATTTACGAGTAACCACTTGCAGCACATATCTACAGCAGCAGTCACATTACATAGAGATTTCATTATGTTTCTCTCTCTCTCTCTCTCTCTCTCTCTCTCTCTCTCTCTCTCTCTCTCTCTCTCTCTCTCTCTCTCTCTCTCTCTCTCTCTCTCTCTCTCTCTCCAGTTGCTTCCTGCCCGCTATGTCGGAAGGAGGCATTTTTTTTCGCTCCGCTTGTTTACATGAGTAGCAGCTCTTTCAAGCGGAAATCAGAAGTGCTCTTGAGTGATCACGCCTACTCAATGGCTACTGAGGAAGGTCTAGCCCGATTTGCCAGTCACAAATAGCAGGTTTTGAGATTGAGACAAAACACACCTGCTTGCTGGTGCGCCACGCCAAAACAAAGAGGGCGATGCACGTGTTGCCAACACAACAAAGAACCATGCCCACCGAGGAGCCTGTCGTGGTGGAGGACGGCGTAGCAACCCTGGAGGACATGGAGATTGTTGAGGAGCCTCGTCCTGCACCATCTACCCAGGAAAGACACCAGGATTTTATCGCTGCTGACCAGTCTTCACCTCGACGCGCAACTCCTCCTGCCTCGGACCTCAAACAAAGACGCCGCCTGCTTTTTCCTGCTGGCCATGGGAAGACGACCAGTGAGTTGCTCAGCTGGTTTGCAGCCCTGCTGAAGCAACACACGGACCTACAACCAATCTACAAGGAGGGAAGGAACCAGCCATTCATCACGGTTAGCACTGACTCCTCTTTCTATGCCACCCTGGTGAGTGAGGGCTTCATGGGCCTTGTTATGGACTGCCCTGGTGAGGAGGGTACTCACTCTGTCATTATACATGGTGTGTGGACCCACATCAATGTTAACCTGATAGAGGTCCCAACCAGCTTCCATGGGCTCAAGAATTGATTCACCACAGTGTTTCTCTGCTGGATGACACCTGTGTGCCTATCACACATGACGAACTTCTCTCGGCAGTCAAATTGGGCAGGTCAACAGCTCCTGGGAAGGATGGCATCACTTATGATATCCTCAATGCCCTCCTGGAGGTAAAGGTAGACAACCCTATCTTGGACATATTTAACATGTCTCTCAACGCAGGCAAGCTTCTCCACTCCTGGAAAACGGCCATTATCATCCCAATCCCCAAAGGTGATGGCACCTTTCGCCCTATTTCTCTCACCAGCTGTCTGTGTAAGGTGATGGAACGGGTAATATTGAATAGGTTTATATATAAGGTGGGCCATGTACTCTCTGGCAATGTACATGGCTTCCTAGAAAGTCACTCTACAAGTCATTGTTTTGTTAAGTGCCTTATAAATAAGGATGCTACCTGCAGAGCTTTCATTGATCTCAAGGGTGCCTTTGACAAGGCCAACAAAGATGTTATTATGGAGGAACTAATTTTCTGAGGTGTCAAAGGTAGATTATTAGGATGGATCAGGGACTATTTATACAATAGAACAATACAGGTTTGGTTTCAAGGTGCAGTCTCCTCTGAGGAAGTCTTTGAGCTTGGAACACCACAGGGTGGAGTCCTTAGTCTAATGCTTTTCAATGTTTTAATGGACAAAATTGTGCGTTGTTCCTTGCCACAGGGCACCCAGGTCCTCATCTATGGTGATAACATACTTCTCCAATGCCCCACACCCAGGATTCTCCAGTTAGCTTTGTCACAACTGGCAGTGTTGTGTGTCCAAATGGGACTAGTGATTGATGAATGTAAAACAAAATTTCAAGCTAAAGGGAAGGTCTCTCGACCACCCACTGTAAATACTGTTCCCATCCCTAGAGTTCATACACACAAGTACCTGGGTGTTCAGATGAGCTTCAGGAAGTCTCTTCAAGCCGTCCACTATGTTCGAGACCTCTGTCTGCCATGGCTAGCACCACTTCGGCTGCTAGCAAACAGGGGCCTGGGGGCTGGCATTCCAGTCCTAAGAATGTTCTATATATCTGTCATACAGTTCTTCATTGAATATGTCGCCCCTGTTTTGATACAGTTTAGTGCTACCCAACTCCGTCCCCTGGAGCTTGTTCAGAATGAAGCCATGCGGATAATCTTGGGATGCCCCAGGACTGCACGGATTGAAGTCCTCAGAGCTGAACTGCACCTGCCGAGTATTATGTGTAGGGTACAGGAAATTACTTGTCGCACAGTTAGTCGGATGCTATGCATGGGCTCTGACTCTCTAAAGGGATCACTGACCCCCTGTATCATGATCCTCGGACTCCTACAACACCATACCTCAGGAAGATCTTGGGAGTACTGACAAGTGTAGGTGTAGCCGAGGTCTGTATTAACGTTGTTATGTCACCGCTCCAACCCGCCTGGAACCCTCACCGTGTCAGTGTTGATATTCACTCTCTGCATCAGCCCAAGAGGGACTGGCTCTCCTCATGTGCTGCAAGACATGTTCATGACTAAATTGTCCAAGTCCCCCCACGTTCAGGCTATTCATGTTTATTGTGATGGGTCAGTCAATGGCAGCAGGTCTGGATGTGGGCTGTTCATCCGTGACTACATCTCTGCCAGTCTCTACACTGACACTGAGGTTTCCAGGTGGCTCCCTGCACACATGTCTTCCACTAGAGCAGAACTGTATGCTGTACTGGAGGCACTCCATATTGTGGCACCTCTCCATAAGAATGTATATTTCTTTATTGACAGTCAGGCTGCATTGTATGCCCTTCAATCCACCTCCCCCATGGACTGTGATCTAGTTAATAAGTGTCTTGATCTCATCCACACCCTAGAAGGTGCTGGTGCCACGGTCCATTTCATCTGGATACCCTCTCATGTGGGTATCGCGCTAAATGAAAAAGCAGACCACCTTGCTCAGTGTGCCCTACAAGATGACACAGTGGACCCTGGCACTGAGTACACTCTGGGTTATGTTAAGAGTAGCATTAAGGACTTTGTACATAGTTGCATTAGTGATCAGTTGGAGCTTTGTTGCCATAGAGGCAGTGGCACTAGTTTTCACTATGAGAGCTGTCCTTACACCTAGGGGAGACACACTGCATC
>NC_059295.1:42682781-42695281 GCF_017591435.1 Portunus trituberculatus
AAGACGAGTTCTTGTTTCAGGGTAATCAACAACTTTGATGTGTGTTTCCAACTGTGTGGCCAGTTCAGCAGGGGAACTACAAAAAGCATGCTATGTAGAAACAGCATCTATCATTGGTGATTGATTCTGAAAAGAGGCTCCGTCAACGACAGTGAACGAACCAAGGTGAACACCATTCCTGAGAGTGACAAAAGTGCCTATAATATTTGTGACTAAGGCATCTGTGACATGATCATCTCTCACTGAGGAAAGGATACTTTCCGGAGCAAGAAACTGGACTCATACAGAGTCAGGGCGTGATAGGACACATGAGCCGACTGGGGCATTGCGTATGCGGACAGACACCTTCCGTACACAGGTAGGACCTATGTACTGATCACCGATAACTACAGCCACACACATGTCCATAGTGGGGACATAACGTTTTGACTCCACAGGACTTAACGATGCAGAGTCACCCTGCGAGAGAGACTCGCTCTCTTGCGTCAGAGGGCACTGCTCAAAGTGTGCACGCCTGGAGTGACAGTAAGCACAGATACAGGGTTGTCAGAAGCATAATAAGTAATTCCATCATATAGAAAGTGCTTGGTACTTAGTGTACAGGGAAATATCATGTCTGGCTAATTCATCAAATCCTATTAAAACATCACACTTCAGAGCAATGTTAGACTATGTAGAAATTTGCATAAAAAGGTATGATCATGTGCATGAAATGACACAGGCAGTGTAACTGAACCTATAACATGTAAGGATGGGCCTTGAACAGCACGAAACGAGCAATTTTCAGGAAGAAATGTTAGGTTAGATATGCGCGCTCAGTTAACAAACTACAGGCAGCATCAGAGTCCACGCAGACAATGAAAGGAATGCCATACGTGTAACACTGAAAGCCACAACGTCTAGAAGTAGTAGCTAGCAATGAAGGCACATAGAAAGCTGATGGAAAGGAAACAGGTTTTGTTAATCCGTTGGGTGTCGAAGGCTGACACGGTGAAAATTTGACCGAGTTGAAGATGCATTTGCCGTTTGTTGTCTCTGAAGTTTTTGAATCTGAAAAAATTTCTCCGAGGAATGAGAAGATCATGAACGAGACAAAATTTATGCAGAAGCTAGTTAACATCAGATGAACGAGAAGATGAACGAGCATAGTATGGCCTCGAGTCTGTAACACGTGTCTGTGACTTTTCATCAGAAGCTCGACCACGGGAGGTAAAGCTAAATGGAGCCGAAGGCTGAGAAAAACGTGGGTGACCACTGTGTGTTGGTGAAACATGAAGAGAGTCAAAATGCATTTGAGGCTGTGTTGCACGAGCCGCTATGCGTTCAGTACGTTGACGTGAAAAATATCATTGGATACTGTGACCTTGTTTGTGGCAATAACTACACTCAGAAGGCACATGCTGATGGTCTGGGGTGTGAGAAACCTGTAGGGAAACAGAGTGAGGCTCATTAGTGGCAGCAATGAAAGGAGGAAGCTGTTCCCTTTTCTTGCTTGCAATTTTAGAAGCAAAATCTAAGAGTGAAGCAATGCGGCGCTCCTCAGGATTTAAGAAGTTTACATGATATTGGAATTCCATGATGAGACGAGTTTTCCTCAGTATAGAACTGTTGTGGAACCAAGAAGCCTTTTTTTTTTTTTTGATGCCTGTGATGCAAGCTGATCTGAATGATATTGCGCACGTAAGTAGTCTAAATTCCTGACTGATGACTGAGAGTTTGAGCAGCATCAAAGACATGTTGGGAAGATTCCTATGGCTGAGAAAAGCCAAATACTTGCAAGAAATTGGATTTAAAATTTACATAGTCATAATTTAGAGCCTTAGGATCAGAACCTGAAGCACATTAAATCTGATGCTAGAGAACCAGGAATGAGCTGAGATCTCACAAACGAAATTTCATCTACTCTAGAGGCGACATGGGAATTTGTAAGAACATCCTCACACATCTAAAGGAACTGTGTGGGTGGATAAGTGGTCTTCACCACTTATTAATGGTGGGATCTTAGTGCAAAAGTTTAATAGTGGGGAGAAACCATATACGAGGAAGGGTTGGCATAGTAGTGGCAGTAGCCATAACAGTAGCAAAAATAGTAGTACGTAGAAGTAAGGTTAAGTTGCAGTAGTGACAGCAGCAGCAGCAGCAGCAGCAGCAGCAGCAGCAGCAGTAGTAGTAGTAGTAGTAGTAGTAGTAGTAGTAGTAGTAGTAGTAGTAGTAGTAAATATGGCGACAGAAAGATTATAGATAGCACCACTACGTAGAAACATGAACAGAAAGAAAAATGAGTAATTTGGATAAGTTACCAACTGTGAGAGAGAAACGGATCCAAAACAATGAGTTATCCAAGAATTTCTCGGGGAAGGTTCATTCACAGGTGGTGTATCAGTCATCATCATTCCTCTCTTCTTCATCATTATTGTACCAAGTGTTCTCTCTGCTCCTCTGTCCCTCACACGTGTATCTAAAAATAACTCACTCTCCTATCTTCTCGTCGCCCTCGAGACCTCGGCTCTCTCAGGGACTCCACCCTCCAGGACACATTCCTCTCTCTCTTCGTGATCTGTCCTGATTGGCTCTTTGTTCCTTTTCTCTTAATTGGTCAAAACATGCCTATTTCAGCTTCACTATTGGTCATCTTCCTTCCTCTGTTCTCTGATCCACTTAGCCCACATAAATACGCTCCTCGCATCTCTCTCTCTCTCTCTCTCTCTCTCTCTCTCTCTCTCTCTCTCTCTCTCATGCCAAACCATCAATTCACTCAAGACTTACTCACGTTGGCACCTCACTCAGAACTATCACGCTCACCTTCATCACCTCAAATCAAGAAAGTATCGTTAAGTCGTGCTGTATCGAGTGTTCTAGTTGCCAGTATAAAGCAACAAACTCCACAAGCCTCCAGCCTTCAACTCCAAGCCACAGCTGCTAATATCTACTCCAGCTTATCATATCAATACAAGTAATTGCAACGGTGGACAGATCCTTCACCAATACAAGTGTTGACAGCGGTGACCAGGAAATCAATCGGTACAAGTGGTGGAAGCGACAGTTCACCAATACAAGCGCTGACAGCGGTGACCAGGAAATCGATCAGTACAAGTGGTGGAAGCGACAGTTCACCAATACAAGTGCTGACAGGGGTGACCAGGATATCGATCAGTATAAGTGGTGGAAGCGGTGTTGTACGATAGTGGGGTAATTATCAAGACTTATCAGTTAAGAAGCTTTATATCTGACAATCCCAGAAGTCCGTCAGCTGGAAGATGGAAGTTAGAAGTGACAGAATTTCAAGTAATGAATGGGTAGTCCTCTTTTTATGCGTATGGGTAAAGTGACCATTCCAGAAATACTCAAAGCTGAGCCAGTCACCCCACGTATAGGTTTAAATCAGTCTGGCGTAACGGCCACCGCCCACCGCGAAAGATTCGTTTGATAGCTCTAAACGAGTCCTCCGAGAGGACATTCACAGTGGCGCCCGTGTCCACAGCCAAGGAGAGTCCGCACGACGCTATTTTAGTAGGTAGAGCCATGATAGTGGACTGAGCACAGGCAGCGACAATACTATCGTATGTGGCTAAGTCGTTCGTGCCTGCGAACGCAGATTGATTATCTGGACAATCTAACCTGGTTTTTTTGTCGCGTGGCGCGCGGCTTCCCCCTGCCGGCTGAGGGCCAGCAACACGTCGCGCATCTGTTTCCGCCCGCATTTGTGCAATCTGTCGGCAACGATCTGATGAATGACGCCCATAACCATGGACAAGGCAAAAGTAGGGTAGTGTTGAAGAGGAAGTGCTCATCTGGCCATGGGTCGTGGCAAACCTACCAGTAGCAGACATAGGAGGATGACTGGAAGGAGGAGGAGGAGGAGAAGTGGATGTTGAAGTGTGAGGGTAGGTATGTGAGAAGCTAGCATGGGTGTGAGTGGATATAGAATTCTTAGGCCTTGTCGACAATGCTTTCCCCTGACCCGTGTGGGGTGCCTGAGCTGACGGGGTGAAATAGCCTGTCTTTACCGTAGCCTTCTTTTGATCGCTCTTTCGCTTTAGGCATCTCTTCTCATGATGTCCTGCTTTGTTACAATAGGAACAAACTAGAGGGCGGCTCCCCACTACTGCAGCGTAAGACTCTACCGGCAAGTTCTCGGTAACCGTCGCCGCAACGGACGCTCCTTTTTCCCTCCTTTAGTTTGGATTCAGCAGTTGACACAAGTACATCAAATCTGTCATTTGGAGTGTAGTTGAGAGACAGGAAAGCATGTCTTGCTTTCCCATGTACTTGAAAGAGCAAAAAAAAGATTTCAAAAAATTTTGAGAGGTTTTCAAATGTGATCATGGTATTATTTGGTCCCTCACACCAACCTTGTTCCCTTAGTACTCGCAAACAACTCTCCATCTGCTTGCCTGCAGGTATGGAAGCATCCCAAGGGTTCTCCACCTTGTCCCCATTCTCAATACTCTCCACAATTGAGATGATTTGTTTCAAGAGCGTAGTTTCAGCTCCACCCCCAAATATACGCAGCATTTTCTCTTTGAAAAGGTCGTAATTCTGCCCAAGGTTCCGGGAGAGAAAAGAAATGCCTTCCATCATTCTTTGAGCCCGTGAACCCGGCGCTAATTTTGATCTGACAAAAGCAATTTTGTCTGCGTCATCCGTCGTTCCCGAGTGACGCAAGACATCCTCACACATGGTCATGAACGTGTAAACCGAGTAATCCACATCCTGGCCCATGAAAGGTCTAACAGTATTTTCTGTTTGAAGAAATTTTACTGTTTGAGCGGTGACTGGTGAACCTACAGTGTTAGTAGCCATGGTGGATGCAGGTGTTGTGTGAACAGGATATGTTTTACCACTCCTCAAGGTATGAACATCATCGGAAGGCTGAGAAATTTGAACTGAATATGAATCTATGAGCTTCTCAGCCAGTGCTTCCATGAGTTAATGAAATCTTACCCTAGATTTTTGTCGAATTTACCCTAGATTCGAGTGTTTTACCCTAGATTGTCAAAGTTGCCCATTAATTGTTGATTAATACACTCTTATCATACATAAGTTTAAATATTGCCCCCACCCCCAAACACACACACAGGACTACACACTACAGCCACTACTGCGGCTGCTCTGTGTGGACTCGTCCTCGCAAGTGACTGTGTGAACTGTGATCTAACCGTCCGAAGGTCCAAAACGTGTACGCGTAGTAGACGGGTGAGTGGAGACTGAGGAGAAAGGGGATTGGGGGGGGGGTGAAGGGATGATACAAGTCACGGGGATGATTGTGTACATGAATCGAACATGAAAGAGAACCAGTCTGCCACCAGATTGGCACCATTCCAAGCACACCTATCCGTAGGATGGCAGATTACATTAAAATTACCCTAGTTTATGCATTACCCTAAACACCACCCTAAGAAGGTCCAATTACCCTAGTTTAGGGTATTTTACCCTAAAATGGAAGCACTGCTCTCAGCCGCAGTAACTGACTCAGGAGTGTCAGGGTTATCCATCTCATTATCCTCTTCATCAATGAGGTTACTCTCCTCGCCGGCTGATTTTAGCTTCTTCCTGCAAAATTTCATCTTCATAATTTTAAGTATTCATCAAATTCATCGGGCTTCTTCGCCATCAGCAGTCACTGACACACAGAAATGATTTACCCAAAATTACAATAGCAGTATATGATATAAAAAAATAATATATAAAATAACATGCAGTCACTGGAAAATACAGTTATCCAAACACTACAGTTGTATATACATGAACACTCAAAGAGAATGAATGAAGCGCTATGTTAACGTAGTTATGCTATATAAAAAAAGAATAATTGATAACTTCCACCATAACAATAAAGTAATGTGTGACGCTATTTTTGTGTAATTGTAGTATTAACTTTGTGCTTGTTCTCACCTAAGATGTGAGAAAATATTCAGTTGTGTATTGTAGTATTATACTTCTCCCTGTAGCGATGAGTGAGAAGTGATGAGAGTAGAAGTCTTATACCACTCTGGATGTCCAGCTGAGTGATGAGATGCGATGAGGACGGGTAATCGATGCTGTAATACGAGTACCACTCCAGTCACCCAGCTGTTTGTAGCTCGCTCAGAACACTGGGAGTGTTTTCCTGAATTTATAATGTGTAATATTTCCCGGGTCAACCCCTCGGAAGAAAACTACACATCACTTCAGAAATTTATGTCAGGAGCGAAAGTTCGAGTCACCCCCCCCAACTGAGCAGAGCTAGGCGGTAGTGGGAGAGATGGTTTTGGTAGCATCTGCTGACTTAGCGGATAAGTCAGCCGCTGAACTGAGTTGCCAGTGAGTCAGAGAGAGTGCGTTATGGGATATAACAGCCGTTACACACTCACGCCTTCACTGCACTAAGTCTATTGTTCACTGGTTTACTTATTCGTGCCACCGCAAGCCACCAGTGTTGTGGTCATTGTTGTTACCACGAAGAGGGCACAAGAGTAGCAGCGTCGTTAGTTCAGGAACTCTCTCACACTGTCTTCTCAGGGGAGTTAACGAAAACACAGCTTGTGTTTTCCTTATATTAACAATACAGTTATTTATTTACACTACACAAGGATAGTCTTGTACACACACACAGTCCACAGCTCCCTGGCAAACACCCGGGCCACCTACATCATTGCTGCAGCTGTTTCTACGGTCGTCCAATCTTCTTATCAGTCATCATCATTCCTTTCTTCTTTATCATCACCACATGATCCCTTTGCTCCTCTATCACTCTCACATGTGTATCTAAAAATACCTCGCTCTGCTACCTTCTCACCTCCCTCGAGACCTCGGCTCTCTCTTTTCTCCTCATTGGTCACAACATACCTATTTCAGCTTCCCTATTGGTCATCTTCCTCTGTTCTCAGATCCACTTAGCTCGCATAAATACGCTCTCTCTCTCTCTCTCTCTCTCTCTCTCTCTCTCTCTCCACAACAGGCTATATTCACAAATAAAATTAACTGGCTATCAAGGAGACAGGAAGGGAAACCAGAGAAAGGCAAGATTGGGGACGGTGAAGAGACACTTTGGTCACCGCCAGTCGTTTTTCAGTCTTTTTGTCTTATGGCTTTGTTTTCCATTTTTTTTTTTACTTTTTATTGTATGTTATTATTTTTCTGTATTAGGTTCGTGCCTAGTGGACACTTGTCATTCGCGTCGTCATTACTGACTGCCTCGAAGAAGGAAGGGAGACACGTTAAAACGGGTAACGCGGAGTCCTTGGATTCAGGTCAGTGTGGCCAGTGTCTCGCGCACATAACGAACAGCGCCAAGCATCTGAGTCAGCCAGATGTCTGGGACAGTGGGGTCAGTGCTTGGGTGCGCAACGGACAGCTGGAGCATCTGGGTCAGTGGGGTCAGTGTCTTGGACACATAACGAATAACGCCAGATGCCAGGCCTGGGAGTTAGTAACCCCTTACTTGTAAATTTCACACTAATTTATTAATTTGTTTATTATTTTCCAAAGGAGGAAATGCCTACGCGGGAGCAACGCATACATCCTTTATCCTTTTCCTACTAATCCCTAATCCTATTACTCCTTAACCTACTAAATAATCTAACCATCTGTCCAACTATGATTATATACTATTAAACAATAATTCATCTTACCCACTTTCTTAATCAAGCTTAATTTATCTTATTTCATTCTATCCTTGTTATCCTGTCAGTCCCTGTATCAATCCTTACCTAATTATTACAGATCATAGAAAGTCTAACGTCAAGGACGATTAAATACTAGATGGATGCTTGGGACATACGAAGATCCACTCCAACAGCAGGCTGAATTCGGATCTCTTATCCTGTAACACATCTCTACCTTATTCCATTTTAAACCCAAACCTAATCCTTCCTAATCGTTCATTCTTTAATAATCTATTTATTTTCTATAACCACTTTAAAAGAAATTCATTCCAACATATACCTAGTAACCTACTTTCATTTTAAATAAATACCTAGCATCCCATATAAATAACTTAAGAACTAAGACTATTGAAGCAAGTTAAACTCCAATATTATCACCGCACCGGCAGTCTGTACTGATGGCGATTTAACTGTGTTTCTTTTGTGGATTGACTGCCTCTAAGCACAAATGCACAATTCGAAAGCATAAGTTCAAGCACTCTCTCTCTCTCTCTCTCTCTCTCTCTCTCTCTCTCTCTCTCTCTCTCTCTCTCTCTCTCTCTCTCTCTCTCTCTTCAACAAATAGATTGGGATGGACTTCTTAATAAACCAAACACAAATGACAATTTCAATCTATTCTATAACACTATTTCTGAAATATGTAATAAATGTTTCCCAATCAAAACTAAATATGTATCAACAAAAAGACTTCAAAACGCCAATTCCAGCACAACTAGTACGCGCGCGTATATACTTGCTAGTCCTGTAGTGGTGCTCCGCTTTTCACGCATATTATTGCATGAAAAAAGGCTCTCACTGACTTCTTAGTGAGCACAGTGGTGTATGAATGTCCTGTGATGAAAAAAAACAGGAACATTTATGGAAAGTGTTGCCGCTAGATAGAGAATAAGTGAAAAGGAGTGGAAGACTCCAAGATGGCGGAGAAATATGCCATTTCAGCATTATTACCTTCGTCCTGTTATAAGTGTAGCTCTGATTCTGGAGACCCAGCAAAATTCATTAAATGTTGTCTGTGTAGCCGGTGGGCTCATACGAAATGTGTGAATCTGGCAGGGATTAAATCTGAAAATACCTGCAACGTGAGGTATCTGTGCGATGTTTGCTTCATTGAGGTGTCGGCCCTGAAGAAATTCATCAATGATGTTGAGGAATTTAAGTCTGATTTGAAGAGCATTACTGCTAAAGCTGACAAGATGATGGCAATAGTTGATAATAAGATGGCAAGAATGGAGGAGATAAGTATCAAGGTCGATGAGGCAACAGAAGGCTTGGCGGGAGTTGCTGAGTCGCTGAATTCTGCTGATTCGGAAAATTCCACACCTTGGCAGGATGTGAAGAGGAAGAGGAGGATGAAAAGAACCTGCTTGTTGTAGGGTAACTCAGGATTCTGAAGCAAATCTGAAGAATGAAGTTTCTCATGCTTTGGATGGAATGCAAATTAATGATACAAAGTTTGCTAATGATGGCAAAAAAATAGTGATGAATTTTGCCGATGAGAGTCTGAGAAATGAGGCAGCCCAGAAACTGGAGAATGTTGAAAAGTTGACAACTAAATCTGTTCAGAAAATTAAACCCAAGATAATGCTATGTAATGTCCATAAGGAAGAGACTAAGGAGGGTATCATTGATACAATTATTGCAAGAAATGACTACCTTCAAGCAGTTCCTGATATCAAGTCAAAGATTGAGAATATTTTTTTGCAAACCAGCAGCAGGGGGGCACAGTTCATTACATCATGAAATGTGATCCAATGATAAGACAGTTGTTGCATCAGCATCAGGACAGGATTAAGCTTGAATGGGGAGTTTACCAGGTTCGCGACAGGTATCATGCACTTATCTGTTACCATTGTCAAAGGTATGGTCATACTGAGGCAAACTGCAATGCCAAGAAAAATGGTGAGCATCCCGTTTGCTTTAAATGTGCAGGCAACCACAAGTCCAAGGATTGCACATCTACAGAGAAGAAATGCATAAACTGTGTGAGGTTTAAGAAACAGAATACTGACCACTCGGCGAATAATAGTTGTTGTGTTGTGTTGGAAAGTGAGATTGACAGGATCAGAAATATTACAGATCATGGCTACTAATGCTGTGAGCTCTATGTTGAAATGTGGTTTATTAAATGTCCAGTCAGTTGGAAACAAGACAATAGAAATCAGAACTTTAATTAATGATGAGAATCTGGATATTCTTGCTTTGACTGAAACATGGCTGAGTGAATATGATACTGCGAAAATTAGAGAAATGACCCCTGACACTCATACATTTGTGCACATACCAAGGAACACGATGCAGACCCATACAGACTACATGAGCCAAGAAATAACCTTGACATGGGATGTCGAGTATTTGCAAGATGCGCACCAAGGATTTACAATAAACTGCCGAGTGATATTAAAGGTTGTGCCAGGATCGATATCTTCAAAAAGAAATTGAAGACATATTTGTTCAAGGAAGTTTATGATTTTAACGGCATGGAAATCAAAGACAATTATAGATGCTAGTTGCTTTTGAGGGAGGCTCTGCTGAGCGCTGCCTCGCAGTGGAGCGGAGCCTTGAACAAACACCACAAGTAACAAGTAACAAGTAACAATGCTAAGCTAGAACTTAATAGACTTTACCAGTGGTGTTTGTGCAACAGACTAACCATTAACACCAATAAAACTCACTACATGCTATTCACAACTTAAACTAATATTAATCTACCCCAACTACACATAAATAATGAAGTTATTTCTAAAACCAATCATATAAAGTTCCTTGGCATTACCTATGATGACACTTTAACTTTTAAACATCACATTAATAATCTCACTTTAAAGATTTCAAGACACATAGCCTTACTTCACCTCATGAAAGACCTTGCAACACAAGATGTTCTTAAATCCATATTCTATGCCCACATTTACCCTTTGTTAACTTACTGCAACCCTATCTGGTGCACAACCTACTCTACTTATCTAGTCCCTCTAAAGCTACAGCTCAAAAAATTGTAAGAATATTAACTAATAGTCATTACTTGGCTCATACTGATCCACTCTTTCAACAAACTAAATTATTAAAATTAGAGGACGTAACAAAACTTGCAATTGCCATCTTCATGTACAATAACAAAAATGAACTCCACAACCTCCTTCCAGCTCATCATTACAACACTGGTCACCGTGACAACCTTTCTCTTCCTCTTCACCGCCTAACTAAATACCAACATTCTATGTCATACTTGGGCCCAGTTGTTTGGAACTCCTTCCACCGGAAATTCAACACTCACCAACCATCAGTGTATCTAAAAGTAGATTAAAACAAAATATAACTAATTCTTATTGAAAACTTTATATTAGATATGACTGATGTGGCTACTAATGTATAGAAGATAGAACCTCACATCCTTCAACATTCTTAGATTTTTTATGAAATTCAAATACTATATACCTAAATAATTTCACATATGTAAATGTCTAAATTAGTGCTATTGTAATATTATTACTATTATCATTACTATGACTATTATTATTATTATTATTATTATTATTATTATTATTATTATTATTATTATTATTATTATTATTATTATTATTATTATTATTATTATTATTATTATTATTAATATTATGATTATTATTATTACTAATACTATTATTATTGTTGTTTTTATTATTATTCTTATTCTTATTCTTATTCTTATTATTTTTATTATTATTATCATTGTTATCATTATTATTATTTTTATTACTATTATCATTAATACTGTTGTTATTATTATTCTTATTGCTGTTGTTATTATGTTATTATTTTTATTATTATTATATTATTATTATTATTATTATTATTATTATTATTATTATTATTATTATTATTATTATTATTATTATTATTATTATCACATTATTTTCATTCTATTCTTTTATTTTATTATTCTAATATCATTTATATGTAATCCCAACACCTTTACATATACGTTTTATAGACTATTGTGTACTTATCAATATTCATGGATTTGATTATCTTCTACATGCTTTAAAAGCTTTGCTTACAAATAGGCTAGCCATTAAGTTATTGCCAAATGTTCTATTTTTATACATATATGTCACATTTGTATAACTTATGAGCTATAATAAATGTTCAATGTTCAATGTTCTCTCTCTCTCTCTCTCTCTCTCTCTCTCTCTCTCTCTCTCTCACACACACCGCGTAGTGTAGTGGTTGGCACACTCGGCTCACAACCGAGAAGGCCTGGGTTGGAGTTCCGAGCGCGGCAAGGCAACTGTGTACCCCCTGTTCACCTAGAAGCAAGTAGGTACGGGATGTAAATACGCGTTGTAACTCGAGGGGTTGTGGTCTCACTTTCCCAGTGTGTGGAGTGTGGTGTAGTCTCCGTCCTACCTGAATATCGGTTTATGAGCTTTGATCTCGCTCCGTAATGTGGAAGGCTGGCTTGGTGACCATGCAGCAGGCGACCGTGAATGTGAATACATGCACATTAAACATACACGAGCACACACACACACACACACACACACACACACACACACACACACACACACACACACACACACACACACCATTACCAGCAATGTGTAGTGTGTCCGTACAGCACGGCTGGCAGGACTATAATAGTCTAGTCACACACACACACACACACACACACACACACACACACCCGGTAGCTCAGTGGTTAGAGCGCTGGCTTCACAAGCCAGAGGACCGGGGTTCGATTCCCCGGCCGAGTGGAGATATTTGGGTGTGTCTCCTTTCACGTGTAGCCCCTGTTCACCTAGCAGTGAGTAGGTACGGGATGTAAATCGAGGAGTTGTGACCTTGTTGTCCCAGTGTGTGGTGTGTGCCTGGTCT
>NC_059295.1:42697781-42710960 GCF_017591435.1 Portunus trituberculatus
ACTGTCACGAACAACAAATCACCTTGAAATCGAATTGGCTACTGAATGAGTTTCCTCTAGAGAAGTGCGCGAGTAGCGGGGCTCCCCGCGACAATGTAAGACCTTGAATAGACACTGTATCCCATAACAACAACATTTGGAAAGCGGATCCGCTTGCGACCCAAAGGATACCTGCACTGCACTTGACTCGCGCACGGGTGATTGCCCACGACGGGCGACGCCCGCCCGATGTGAAAGGTTACATTGAAAACATCACTAATAACTTTAACCCCTTCAGTAACAGGACGCGCTTTCATATTGATTGTGCTTACTATTTGGTGATTTTATACGGCTTCAGATACTTATGTGGAAATTAAAATAATGAAGACTCTGGCCATTAATCTTCTGACCTCCATAGACCCTTCCTAATACCAATAAATTCGTCCATTCATACCCAAACCCATTGTAAAAATGTCCCAGTACTAAAGGGGTTATGCGTGTCCGCGCTTAGGCCCTGACACAAGCATCGCCCGCGCCATGTGAAAGGGGCTAAAGGCCCTATCACACTGGCCTATGATACGCGGAACCAGGAACATCCGCTTTAGATAGCTGGAACTTGCCCGGGATTAGCGGAACCAAGTTGGGATGGCTTCATATCCATCCCGGTTCTCCGTATGCTATCCCAATGAAAAAGTAAACATAATATATGTAATAAAAACCTTTCATTTGAACTAAAAAGAATGTGACTAAATTTTTCATATTGGAATATTAAATAATATTTCATCAATTTAGAAAGGTAAAGTATATATATATATATATATATATATATATATATATATATATATATATATATATATATATATATATATATATATATATATATATCATGTCGATAGGTTGGGCTCATGGCAACCACCTCTGACTCTAAAGTTGCCATCGCGCACGTCTCAGCTTTTCTCTAGTTTTTTTTACTTAATTTTCTTTAACAAGAGGAAGTGCAAATGCAGTTCCTGGACAAAGCACAGGCTGAGGTATAAGCGGCATGGTTTTGTTCTGGTTTATTTTGATTAGGCTTTGTCTTGGTTAGTGGGCCGTTTGCCTAGCATAACAAGAACACGGGCAGCTTGTGTGTGATAGTGTTCCTGGTTTCGTACCAAGAACCATGGCCCGCGTTCCGCGTATCATAGGCCAGTGTAATAGCCCCTTTACAGAGCCCCATATTCTGTTTGTAATTTTTCTGATATTTGTTTTAATCAGCCGGTTCTATTTGCCGTCCGCTTATCTATTTTTTTTTCATTCTTCTTTATATCACAACATAGTAACCAAACTGTTAATACCGCAACTAACATTTTACATTGTGCAAAATGCTACTGACTGGCAACTCAATTTAATTTTTATTGGTATAGTCTGGACGCGCCGTGGAGAATACTGCTACAGTTACTGTCAGGAAGACGTTCGGCAGCTGCAGCTCGCATAAGATTGATTTCGTGTAAGTATACGAAAGAGAAGTAATGAGTTTTTAACTATCGGAATTGGCTGTAAAGTGAACACGTCAAACAATAACGGGCCTTTATTGACATTGTACGGAAAGAAAGAATAGTAAGTATTTTTTTTCACTGTTTGAATGATCTATTGTGCGTAAGAAATCTAAATCTTTCATATAAAATATCTGAAGTAGTATAAGAATTGTTATATCAACGACGAATATATCATTAAAAAGCAGAAGATAACTTAAAAGACTTGTTACCACATAATGGTGCAAGACATAAAATAAATAATGCGATCATTGTCTTGATACACTTGTCTCATCCCTAAAAGCTTCGTCTAATTAGAAATAAACTTACAAGAACTGTGTAAGATTAAAAAGCACGCTATGTACTGCTAACAGTATTTTGTCCCAGTTTGGAGCAGTCCAGCGAGAACAACCTTAGGGCTGCTGCAGCTCACTGGCCTAGTAATCTTTTGCAAAAAATCTCTCTCTCTCTCTTTCTCTCTCTCTCTCTCTCTCTCTCTCTCTCTCTCTCTCTCTCTCTCTCTCTCTCTCTCTTTTATGTAAGATTTTAATCTTTGCTGTTTGCTATAAAAACACACCATGATGCAGCTTCGCCTTGCACGAGATCCTGTATCAATGACGTGTTGGTTGCTTGTGCATTTATTTTACTGGCGTTCGTCTCGTCTCGTCCCGACTGGCTGGTTGGAATGCTGTTTGTCTTCTGCAATTTTCTGTTACTTTTACGTATTTAGATACATAACAGAAACAATTTTTTTGCACACATTCAAGATTGCTATTTGCTCATTTAGTAGTATATGAACGTGACGTTAAGATATGGAAACATAAATTGAATATTAGTGAGAGAGCGATAATTTATCATGGCATGTAATATGCATCGTGCATTGTTTCGTCTCACTGCTACGCGTACTCATCCTATTGATATTCTGATATTTTTATTTTACTTTTTTATGCATAAAAAGGGAAAGATGGCCAAGGGCAATATAAAGAGCAAGAAAAAAAAAATACTCAGTTAGAATGCCAATCCCCATGTAGTTCCGTGAGAGTTAGCCAAAAGAAAGGAATAAATATCTTGAAGCCTTCCTCTTATATGAGGTCAAGTCAATTACCAATGTCGTTTTTGTGTCTTTTCTCGTATTGTGTTGTTGAATTTAAAAAAAAGAAAGAGGAAAAAATAGACAGCACTTTACTGCCCGGTAGTAGTCTGTCAAAATGATCTAGAAAAGTGCAAAGAAATACGTAATACCTTATTACCATTGCCGTACCAGTCACTCTAATGAAAGATAAAATCTCATAGTTCTAGCTTACTGGGAAATGTAGTATTTTTGTGAAATCATAATCTGTGGAACGTGTACGTACGTACATACAAGTAATAAATAATAAGGAAATAAAGATAGGAAGGATGCTTCATCAAGTCTAGAGCTGTCCGTACTCATATGCAATAAAAAAATTGTGGAGCTTGCACATATACTGTAAATAACATCATTGGTTTGCATTGGCCAGAAACAACTGCTTTAGGGTGAGCCATGGCCCGGGTCAACATACGGGAGGCAAAGGAGGCTGATGCCAAGAAGATCTTTGAGCTGATGCAGCAACAAGCAACAGAGCAGAATACTTTCCTTCCATCTCACTTCACTCATGAAGGTATGGCTGTGCAGCTGCTGTACTGATACTCAGTGATTACTTCAATAAAGAGGTGATAAAGAAGTGATATTGTATAACCATGGTCATTGTATTCACTGACCAAAGAAACCAAGAGAGAGGTTATTATAATAATTATAATTATTTTTTTTTTTTTCAGTTCTGGCAGACGGTACCTGGGGTCCGACAGCAGTGGTTATGGCATTTGTAGCAGAGAGCAAGGCGAGCCAAGTAGGGGAGCTGGATGGGTATATTCTGGCGCACCGTGCGTACGCTCCTTGGTTCGGCCGCGCCTTGTACATCAAAGATTTATATGTGGTCCCTGCAGCCCGCCGCTCGGGTGTGGCTACACACTTGTGCAGAGAGCTGATGCGGGTGTGTATCTCTGCACTTTGATCTAATTATTATTTTTTTCTAAATGTAACAGGAGTACTGGCCAAGGTAATCAAAATGTGAAGAAAAAAATCACTGAGACAAAAAAAAATTATCGAAAGTGTCTTAAAGCCTTCCTTTTGAAGGAGTTCACTTCATACGAAGGAGGAGATACAAAAGGATGCAGGAAGTTCTAGATTTTATCAGGAAAAGTGATGAATGATTGAGGATCCCGGTTAACTTATTCGTTACAGGTGGGCAAAATAAGAATGTGAGAAAGTAGAAATTCTGTGCAATGAGGACGTTGAAGGGGGGCAGATGCATATGAAATTAAGATCAGAAGAGCAACTAGCTTGAAAATAGCGGTATAGAAGACAACAAGAAAAACAACATTAAGGTGATGTGAGAGGGGCTGAAGACTATCAGTACTGTTAGAGGTAAGGAGTTGATAAGACAAAATGGTGTTAATTGCATCTTGTGTAGAAGAACGATGCAAGTGGAACGCTCCCATATAGGTTAAGCTACGTACTCTATAGTTTACAAAGGCCTGGTGGCTTTTTGTTGCAACGTTCCTTATTTTTTTATGTTTTTATGTTATATACTCTTTTACACTGACAGGCTGCAGTCAGCATGGGATGTAATCAGTGTGACTTAAGGCTGCACAAGGAAAACTGGGCAGCCATGGACCTCTTTGAAAAACTTGGTGCTGAGAATGTTACGGTGTCTGAGGACTGGCATATCTTCAACTTGGATTTTAAGCTGATGGAAATGAAATCCAAGTGAGTACTGAGTAGCATTGATTTTCCGGAGTGAAGTAACTTTTGTGTTGATACAATAGGGTGTCATGTAGTACACTCGCGACCCAAAACTCCCAAGCCAACTAACAGAAGACAAAGGGGGAAGAATAAAAAGCGGGGTCTTTTTAGGCGTAGCCCCATCCTGGTTATCACAGGGGCAACATACGCATACTCGAACACACCTATTATGGACCGCTTATTAGTTTTAGTGTAGAATGAATCATATACTATTGCTGACTATCACACATAAGGGTGGCATATGTTTATACTCTCATTGGGTTCACATCTGAAGACTGTAATCTGAAAATGTATTGGAGTATAATTGGACATTATTTTATTAGTCATTTATTTTTTCATGTTATAGCCAATAGGACCTGTAGAGTATTAGAAGCGTTGTCCAGCTTCCATCCATTAGTGGCTCAGTGGTACCCATATTAGGAGCCCATATCACCACCCAAGCGTATCTTTGGTGTAAGGCAATTATACTTCCACCTACAACCTGGGTATCACGGTGACATGTAGGTAACTTTAAATCACTCGACAAATAACAAAGTTTCAAGACGGCATGGACGTCTACCCGATCCCACGCTCACCACCTTATCCACTACGCCACCGCCTCCCTATGATTATAACTGTACCTATATTTGTTAAAGCAAAAATATAAAGTGATGTTCGAAAAAGGAGATGCGCATAAAAATTTGTTGAATTTTGTGAAATTGAATATAATATGATGTCAGGGCTCATATGATCGATAGGAAAAGTGAAAATTATAATTAGGGGAATTGAAAGGTAACTCGTTCAAGTACATAACACTGTGGTTAGGAGTGAGGGAGGAGTGGTGGAAAGCTTGACGTGGCGGTGAGGGGTGGCAACCGGCGGAACATTGGAGGTGGCGACGTGAGGTCATTTAACGTTTCTTTATATAGAAAGAAAGGAAAGAAAGGTTCGACGAATAATGACAGAGATGACAATAACTAAGAAGTAAAAGAATATATGTGATAAATTTGATGGGTAACTGAGTCAGAAAAAAATATCCTAACATGAACATTTTCGATCAATCATACGATAAAATTATCACACTAAAGACCGCCGTGGTGCAGTGGAACCATGCGTGCTTTGGGGTCCGAGGGGTCTCCAAGCGCACGAGTTTGAATTCTGTCCACGGTCCGAGTGTAGGTTGGGCTTCTTCACTCGGGGCAACGGTTTCCTAGCGGATGGGCTTTGAGATAGGAGGTACCCCAAAAAGTATCTCCTTTAGCCCATAAATTCCCGTGAAAAGTCCACATGGTATAAATGAAAAAAAAAAATCTGTATCATTATTATCATAACCAACTACCTAAAGATCTCATATTTTATAAAGCATAAAATGACAATGTGTAACTACTTTTTTTACTTGAGATATTTATTTATCTCGTTTTGTCTGGCAAGAGTTGCTTATTTACAGATATGGAGGCAGAGGACGCCTGCAGATACGCCTAGCCGTCCCTGAGGACATGGCTGGCGTGATGACTATGATTCAAGAGTTGGCGGACTATGAAAATATGTCTGATGCTCCACAGATTAATGCTCACAGTAAGTACTGGAGCTTTTAGCACCTAAGATCAGATGATTGTTTCTGTTGCTATCTGCCTTACTACTGCTTTATATATAATATCGATGTGCATCTCATTAATGGCAGTTGTGTGTGCATGTGTGTATGTCCAAAGCCATAATAAAAAGATCTCCTGCAGCTTTAGTGACCGACTCTCCACCTCAAGGCACATTCTTTGAGTGCTTTGTAGCAGAGAGTGATGGAGCGCTGGTGGGCTACGCGATGTTCTACCCGACTTTCTCCCATCGTGGGTTTGGCATGTGTCTGGAAGACTTTTACGTGAAGCCAGCTCACCGTGGCCAAGGCCTGGGTACCGCCTTCATGGCTCAGATTGCTCAGGTGAGTGTTACCCACCAAGAAGTTTCTTTCATGACAGTTTAATACATTAACCATTACAACAAAGGACTAAGTAATAGAAGTAGTAGTAGTAGTAGTAGTAGTAGTAGCAGCAGCAGCAGCAGCAGCAATAGTGAATTAGGTACTTTTTCCCATTGATTTACTGTAAACCCTGTCAGCAAGCAGACCCACTGTTCAACCTTGTCATCTCGTTTCCAGCATGGCGTTAAGCTGGGAGGCAGCCACTTTGAGTTTGTTGTGCTCTCCTGGAACACGCCAACCATCGCCTTCTACAAGAACAAGGGCGCCACTGATCTCACTGTTGACAAGGGGGTCCAGTTATACCGCTTTGATGATACTGCCATGAGAAAATGTGCCAGTGCTATCACACATTGAAGTTGAAACATCATATTTACATATTTTACTCTTTTATATAGTCAAGTTTTTTTTCGTATGTAAGTGATATTAGACAAAATAAATAGATGCAAAGCAGAAAACAGTGCCAATGCTTTGTGTTTACCTACCAATGAAGATATAGCTTTCCCCGTTGAAATTACGTAAAAAAGTCTGGAATGAAAGCGTACGATACATTGTAATGTCTGAACCACTCTATAAGGAGTTCATGTGGTTTCAGGTTAATGCAGCGACCAACTATGGTGGCTCATTGAGATACTTGGATGAGAGAGAGAGAGAGAGAGAGGGGGGGAGGGGTCGTTGTGGAGAGAGGACGTGTCCCTGGTCGCTCTGCAGTGTATGTTCGTGTCCACCACAGCTGGAGTCAGCATCGTGGGAAGCGTGCAGCGAACAAGTAAAATGATTTTCAAGTAGAGCAATGAGTGAAGTGACTTTAAACATAGTGTGTTGACGGTGCGGTGGGAAACCAGTTGACCTGACCTCACCTGTCCACTACTGGGGCGGAAATCCCTCGGGAATCCCGACCAGCTCCGCCCACACTCATTAAGGGATAATCTCACTGCCAAAATTCTCCCTACCTGCACATCTGCTTGCCTCTCCCACCTCTCCGCTTGCCTGTCCAACAATTCTCCACAGATACAACTGCTTAAACATCAGTGATGGTGACTGAGTGTTTGGAGCGCCTTATTGAGAGGCCTAGCGGCATAAGTGGCTACCGTCCTGCCTCTTGGTGTGCTGTCTGTGGCCGCACAGGGTCATCTCCAAAAGTGAAACGGTACTCCACGCCGGCCTGTCCGAACCTCTGCCATGCGGAATGTCTAGGCGAGGAATCGTACTTTAAATGTGGCAACACTGGGCAGCTGCGAGCACGAGCAGGAATTAGCGATCTTGTGACCCTTCAAAGCAGTGCCATCCAACCTACCTCCCCTCCCATCACGGTGCTTGCCGAGCAGGACACCGAGAACGGCCTGAGGGATCTAAGGAAAGAGGGGCTGGAGAAACTGGTGAAAAATCTCCGCTGTGAACTGGCCTCGACAAAAAACCAGCTGCACAGCTACCGGACCGTCACGGACGACCTCACGATCAAGCGGCGAGTGCTGGTGGAGGCTCTGAACATTGTCGACACCCTCATCGCCACCAGCGCCAGCGACGGAATAAAACAGAGGTCTGTAGCTTGCACAGCCAGGCCTCGGAAGATTGGTGAGAAAGGTGCGGCAGCCGCAGCTGTGGATAAAATCCCTAAGGAGCCAGGTCCGTCTCCTCCTCCCAATCTTCCCCCCGCTCCCTCCTCTCCTGACTCCTCTCTGCCCACGTCAGAGGAAGAGCGAGAAACGTCATCGGAGGAGGAGGTAACACCTTCAGATAAAGAAAATACCACCAGCAGCACCAGCGTCGAGAGTGAGTCAGAGAGGCAACTCCGACCCCAGCAGCTCAACCCTCAGCAAGGCAGCCCGCAGATAAACAGCTCACCCCGCCGACGAGACACGAGGAAAAAGAGGGCTGCAAGGACTGGTAACACAGCCTCTGGTGGTGGTACGGCACCAGAACCGAGGCGCCAGCCACGGCACAGGGCAACTCCTCCTAGGCTGCAGCAGCAGCGGCAGCAACAGCAACAGCAACATCAGCGGCGGCAGCAACAGCAGCAGCAGCAGCGGGGAAAGTGTAAGTGGCAAGGCCACACCAGGGAACAGTGCCCGAGAGTGTGTGAATATTGAATGTCAAGGTCGTTTTCACTCATCTCTGAACTGCCGGGACAGACTCGCTGACGAAAGGCAGAAAAAACTGGAGCAGGCAGTGAAGCAGAGCAGCTAGGAGACTTTGCTTGCTCTGCACAGGGTGGCGAGGCAGTTGAGGGAGCCTGGAGTCTCGGAACTCTCTCCGCTTCCTCTCTACAGGCACCCAGCCTTCCACCCTTCCTGACCCCACACAACACCTGCCCCCACCCATGCACTACTATGGCGGGGCGCCGCACCAAATCCCGCCCATATACGCTGTCCAACAAAGAATTGACAATCGTGTACGCTAATGTAAGAGGATTCCACACAAACATTGGTGAATTTACACACAGTGCAATTAACAGACACAGGGCAGACATCGTGTTCGTGTGTGAAACTTTCCTGGATGACAGTGTGCCACAGACTTATGTTCGCGTACAGGGGTACTCGCTGTTGGTGAGAAAAGACCGCTCCACGCAGGGAGGGGGCATTGCATTCTGTTACAAAGACACAGTGAATGTTCAGGTGGTGGAGCCTCCAGTGCCCGTGCCCAGGGAACTGGAGATTCTGACCCTGAAGGTGACTGACAGTGACAGTAAAGGGGTGATGGTTGTTGGGTGTTATCGTCCCCCTCGCAGGGCACAGCAGTGATAGATTTTCTGTTAGCGAAGAGAGAGAGAGAGAGAGAGAGAGAGATGAATCAATACGCACTTGAACTGGCATATGCATAATTCAAACAATAGAAAACGTAGGTACACAAACAATATTTATAACTTTTATATTCTTTTTTTGTGACCACATGGTAACTAAACATCATGTCACATGTAATGAATGTCAATATACTCGTATATCTTGAGCACATTGCAAGCATGTGCATGAAATCGTCGCCCTTGGCCGTCCCTGTTATGGTGGCGAGTTACTGCATGACAATTTGACGAAGGGTTTACGTCGCATGCTCCTCCTAACGCGATCCTCCACTGTCCGGGCTTGGGAGGGGCACTGGGCAGAACTAGCTTATCATTTCAGTGTTAGGTTACATATACGCAAATTAAATGCACACACACACACACACACACACACACACACACACACACACACACACACACACAAACAGAATGACAAAACTTTGAATAGAACCAAGCAGCTTAATGAACAGTACATAATCGGATCATTCTCCCAAGTTGTTATCAAGGGTCAGCGTGTCACTGCTTCAGGGTAGAGACATAGGAGTGGTTCAGAGAGTTTGTTTCGTGAAGCACTGCCACACGTCACCTTTCAACAGTGCTAAAGATATCAGTGCGTTATCTTGCTACCAGCAGTACTGTAGCTGTAGAGTAATTAAGAGCATATACTACATATTTCTTGATATTGTGGTTGAGAATTGATTAACTTATTTTGGTGATTCTCGGGTTCAAGTTTTCGAGACGAGAACGAGACAACGAAAAGTTTTTTTATGAGAAAGGGAGGTCACTCAGTGTGTGCTCGGCGGATGCGTTGAGAGGAAATACGTGTGGTGCGTGTAGCCGTTTGTATCTTTCTCAATTGCTTCTCGAGATTATCGTTACCTTGTGTTCATATCTTTCTGGTCGTACTTCAAGATTTCCCGCCAACTATTGCTGCCGACTTTACAGGTGAGTTGTATGTTTTACTCTTATCACGTTAATTCCAATGTTATTTCAAGCTGTATTTTTTAGTATTATTTTTTTTAAGTAAATGCATGAAAATGAATGAAGACTGATGAATAATTGAGGTGAATATACTTGTCGCTTGCCAAGAGTGTGTTACTTACTTGTTACTTGGGGTGTTTGTTCAAGGCTCCGCTCCACTGCGAGGCAGCGCTCAGCAGAGCCTCCCTCAAAAGCAACTAGCATCTATAATTGTCTTTGATTTCCATGACGTTAAAATCATAAACTTCCTTGAACAAATATATCTTCATTTAGATTTTGATCCGAATAGAAAATCATCGATTGCAAGTGAAAAACGAGGGTGTTTGAAAGTTGTGGAAAATTAAGGTGATCAGTGAAACAAGACAAGACGGCTTTGCATCGCTTAGTATAATATAAGGCGTGTGTACCTTGCACGTTTGTTGTCCGTGAATATCATGATGCACATGTTCCTAGATGCCTGGAAAGAGCCAGTAGTGCATTGCCGGCTGCCTATTTCATGGCGGACTTTAGAAGATCAAGTAGATTTCTGGGTAGGGAGGATGAGTGGACGTAAGTAAACATGTATACAAGAACTGCCACAGGTTGATCTACTTTATGTTCTGATTTTCGTATGTCCTTGATTTTTTTTAATCTTTTTAACCACAACTTTCTGTAATTATAGGGTAAAAAAAAGGCATGAAGGGGGTAACAAAATATTTTGTTTTTATGCTGCTCCTCCTCCTCCTCCTCCTCCTGCTGCTGCTGCTGCTACTACTACTATTACTATTACTACTGTCGGATGCCCACATCATAACTGAAACATGAAGAAACAAGAAACAAAGAAAACATCGATGTATGATAGTTTGCCAGTACGCTGTGTGTTGTTGCACACAGCCATAAAAGGGATTAGAATGAGCAGGAGCGTCAAAAGGAAACAGTTAATAACCCAGGCCAGCCCAGGTCAGGTAAACATCCTGTGATGTTGTTGTTCTTAGATATTGCTGATACTACACACGTAGGGGTCACGTGAGTTTGTACTTGATTTGTGAACGGTACATTTGAGGGGCATGTTGTGCTGGTCAAGACACGCCCCTATAAGTTCCTGAAGGGAAATTGTAGAGGCATGAGGCAGAGAGAGACGAGAGCGGATGCAGCGAGGACAGCTGTGACTTGGCTGCATAGCTGAGGGCGGCGTGAACGTTTTGTAGTTCATATAAACAGTAAGTGGAGCTATGAGTTGCAATGCAGTCTTTTGAGGTAAATTAGATGGGAGGAGGAGCCATGATAGGATGTTTAGGTACTATTTTAGTATATGTGTTTATGTGTACGTAATTGGATCAATATGACGTCGTGATATACTTACATTCCTGTGTTACAAGTAAAGAGTGTTGTGTTGCTCTGACGGATAAGTTACTTGTGTGTATTCGTGTACGAAATTAAAGTAGTTTTATATATGGTTGCTAAGAGAAAGTGGGTTTGTTCCATACGAAACTTGTTGAGTGAAGTTACTTGCGTGGATATATAAATAGTCAAAGTTTTTTTCTATCTTTAATTAACAAAAATAATAGTTATACATAAGGTGTTCGATACGGCGCCGACAAGTAACAATCACAACTCTTTCTGTTGCCTTCTCCACTGCAATTACTACAATTTCTCTTACAAACATCCTTAAGAATTACATTAATCTCGTACATATTCTCGCATCAAAACGGATTTCACTTCAAACATCATCCACTATATCTTCATAACGTATTACAACATCTGAACACGGTGCTTTATTTATCAGGAAATCTCATATGTAGCTACCCGTATATAAGAATGACCTTTACTTGGTACATACTCCACGTGTGGTATCAACAACATCCAAGAACGACAACACCACCACAGAATGTTTACCTGACCTGGGCTATATATATCTGTCCGGGCTGCCCTGGGTCAACTGGCCTGGGTCATTAAATGTTTCCTTTTGACCTTCCTGCCCTTCCTAATCTCTTTTATGGCTGGATACGGCTACACACCGCATACTGGCGAACTATCATATATCCATATTTCTTTATTTCTTGTTTCTTCATATTTCTCATATTTCACTGATGATGTGGGCATCTGACAAACATTCCCCCTCAGAATGCGCGTCCCGCGCATTCAGGGTAGTGAAGGGTGGGTGGGTGGGCAGGGTGTGCAGGTCGCCCCTGATAGCGGTACTTTCCCCACCCATGAAGCATGTTATAGTCTTTCCACTCTGAAGTCCGTTCAGGGTGGGACAAGTATGGTCGTTTACAACTAGCCATGCTGCCAAATCAACCTTCATACATGCGTCTCTCTCTTATTTATCATCCATGTGCTGTTTGAAAGTGATATTTTATGTATTGCGTGTATAGTAAAGGAAGTTACATAGTACAATTAGTGTCTATGTTTACGATGATAACGACGATTTGTATAAATTCTATGGCATGTGGCAGCGTTTTTTTCCAATGTTGCCACGTTGGTGGTGGTGGTGTCCCCTTTCCTCTCTCCGCTGGGTCGAGTCAGGCCAGGCCAGAGTTGCCAGGTTGGCGGGTTTCCCGCCAAATGTGGCGGTTTTCTATCTTCACTGGCGGGAAAACTGTGATGCTGGCGGGCTGGCGGTTTTCATGGCGGATTTCTGTCTTGCATGGCGGTTTTAGTGGCGGGTTTTTACATCTGAATAAATTACAAGTTATCCTTCTGATCAAAATAAGCTTGGCTCTTAAGATTCACAAGATATGCAGAGGATAGAAAAAATTTTCACACTCAGCTGTCACCCCCGTCAGTGATCTCCTTAATTACCTTGAGGTCCGCCCTCACAGATAAGCAGGTTCACTAATTCCAAGCGGGTCAGGCGTCACGGCTCACTTCCTTCCTGGTCACCAAGCAAGATGGAAGCAACAACTCCTACTCGCTCTCGGTCCAAGGTACTGCATAGCAGGGAAAAGGAAATGTACAAAGTAAACAAGTTTTTCCTTGAAGAGAAAGCTTGTAATGGATTCCTTATCCCACCATCAAAAGTAACTGCTCGGACTGCAAGAGCCACCAACGTTTCAGAAAAAAACTGTCCAGCGAATCTGCTCCATACGAAGCCGGACATCACCAGAAAGGACAGCTTTTTATCTCCACAGAAGAGGAGACGCTCTGCACCTGTCACGACTCTGGATGACTTTGA
>NC_059296.1:0-40000 GCF_017591435.1 Portunus trituberculatus
CCAGTTATTCACGTTCCTACCTCGACTCCTCCATCAACTACTTTCCACATGTCATCACAAACACCTGTTACTCCTGAAAACTTTCCTTTACCAGTCTCAAAACGAAAGGCTAGTCAGCACCACATCTCCCACCAGTCCAACACTTGGGACTTGAACAAAACTCAGGTACCCTCTCAAGTATCATCATGTGGTCTGCCGAATGCTTCTGGAGGTGTTGCAGGTGTGCATGCTACTCAGGCAATGCTAAAGTATCTAGCTTCTCAGCCAATGGAAAAAAATGCTCTGTCCTGGACGGCCATCACCCCAAGTGTACCTCAGTCTCAATTTGCTGTACAACAATGCGAGAGGAAGAGAACAGTTACACAAGGAAAGGAATAATATCTAAGAATTAGTTGTATGGGATGTAAGTTTTGGATTTATTCATGAAAAAAAGTTATATATTTGTTCAATGATATATCTGGAATAATGTTGGTATGATAATACTCTCTAATCAATATAAATTTCTGTTACAAGAAATAAAAAAATCAGTCTCACTACCATTATGACTGAGCAGCAAGATAGAGATTATAATGAGTACCAATCTGGAGAGGTATTTTCTTTAATTCTGTAACACTTCAATATATGAAAAAAAAAAAAAAAAAAAGATAATAATAATTTAGTAAGTGTTGTCTACACTAAGTTCATTATGTTATTTTGTTTTGAATTAGCTGTGGATAAATCCAGACATGATAATGAAGTTAAATAAAGACATCTTGTGAATCGTTTTGATGGATATCCTAAATTTATTTCCAGTCAAAGTGAAATAATATACTCAACTGGATTAAAAAAGTTGGGGTACGGCAACAATGTGGTCATATGAAATGGCATGCAATTGTATTAAAATAGTTGACTGGCCTATGGATGCACGCATTGACTGAGAATTCTATCATGTGCTTTGGTGTCAACAGTATCAAGATTGCCAACAGTATCAATCCTACTGGGCAATATAACACATTATACAATAAGTTGAGAACCAAAATTTGATTTGTAGGACACGGACATATTTCAATACAGGTAAATAAATGACATTTTGTTGCTTTCCAGGTATTTTCCAATTTACAAGAGTTATGGACACATGATGAGCAGAAAGAAACTGGGACTTTCATTTTAGTCTTTTCCAGCCACTGTCCATCATTTCATATTGCACATACAGAAAGATTTGCATTGGATGAGGTCAAGAATGAGCTTTGGGAATGTCACAGGTTATTAAAGAGTACAGGATATCCATGATAGTTGAAGTAAATTACTAATATCAATTGTTACAATTGTATATTTTTGTGATAATAATGACTAAGGCAAGAACAGGACCTATAATAATGATCCCTCAAAAGTTGTCTGTACAGTAAATGTCACCAAAGCAAGCAAAAACAATCCTAAAATACTGGTATCAATGTAAGAAAAAGAAAAAGAAATATAATAAATACATAAAAATGAATAAAGATAAAATGCAGGTTTTGAGAGAGAGAGAGAGAGAGAGAGAGAGAGAGAGAGAGAGAGAGAGAGAGAGAGAGAGAGAGAGAGAGAGAGAGAGAGAGAGAGAGAGAGAGAGAGAGAGAGAGAGAGAGAGAGAGAGAGAGAGAGAGAGAGAGAGAGAGAGAGAGAGAGAGAGAGAGAGAGAGAGAGAGAGAGAGAGAGCGCTAGTCAAGAGCAAGGTCTGTCTTTTTCACATGCCATATATAATTGTACAATTTTCCTGGCGCAAAGTTTGGCAAACACCATAAACAAGGATTCCCTTTGAGGGTCAATGGCTAAATTATCTTGGTATTTCAGAAAGATGATAGTGAAATAATGACAAAAATAAAATAATTTTAAGTTTGACATTATCAAAAAATTCAAACAGCATAATCATATTACTAAATCAATACAAAAATTAACATAGCTGCTGATTCTTAGCTTTCTTGCTTCATTTCAGTCACTTTTTTATACACACATATAAGAAATATAGTGGCAATATTCTTCTAACTTGACAGCAATGTTTTATGGCCAGGTCTTGTTCCTCATACTGCTACTACTACTACTACTACTAATGATAATAATAATAATGATAATAATAATAATAATAATAATAATAATAATAATAATAATTTATTATTATCATTATTTTTGTTTTCAATCACTGTCCACTAACCAAAACATTTCTGCAGGTACAAGCAAACATAGTTTAGGGATTTCTTTCACAGATATGATCTAATATTATTACCAACTGTAAACATCATGGTGAAGGTATGCAACAATACAGAACTTAGCATAAGGAAGCCTCATTCTATTAACATCCTTTAAATTAATTTAGTTATGTAAAACATTTAGATTAAAATCCTGATTACATATCCTCTTATATAAGACATATAATTTTATAGGAGAGAGAGAGAGAGAGAGAGAGAGAGAGAGAGAGAGAGAGAGAGAGAGAGAGAGAGAGAGAGAGAGAGAGAGAGAGAGAGAGAGAGAGAGAGAGAGAGAGAGAGAGAGAGAGAGAGAGAGAGAGAGAGAGAGAGAGAGAGAGAGAGATTAAAAGAAAGCCATGTGAATTTATCCCTGAATAAATGAGAATCAAAATGTCTTGTTAACATGCACAATTCCCTTGTGCTCAGAGACCAAATGTGACAAAACTCATATGCTGAACCCTACTCTCTAGTCAGCTTCTGCATTATGCCACATGTCCCTTGGTCAAAGGTACAATTATCATTAAAATTTTATTTTTTTTTCAATATAGATAAATCTAAAACAATTAATAATACAATGGCTTTACAGGACAGTTATTGATAATAAGATGAAAATATTGAATAATCATTATATGATAAGAATGTCTTTCACTTCAGCAAATAAATCCAATTCACTGAATGTTATTAAGTAGGTGTATGACTTTACATTTGTGTGTGTATTATAGTTATGAATAACAATAAATCATGATTAAATATTTCTTAAGAATGAAGTATTTACAGAATTTCATAATTACATCACATGTTTTATTATCCAAACAAAAGCAATTCTAGTAACAATGACTAGGGGATGTGAGATTAATTAAGCAGATTGATTCATCAAAATTATCTAACTTTTCCCTTAAATCTGCCAAAGCCATTAATTTTTACTACTTAAGTTTCTCTAGATAGGCCACATATTAGAAACCATATTTTCTAATTCACATTTGCAACAACCATTATATTCCAAAATGGAAATAACCTGTAGCAATCTCTTTTACTAAGAAATGGCTAGGGTATGGAACCCTTTCAATTCCAATCATACAGTCCTTCATACATTTTTCTTCTAGTAACTACACAAAACTACATCCAATCTCACTATCATGCTGGATATAACTCTCAACTCAGGCACTTCAAGATTTTCTTAAATCCAACTTATATTATAACAACTACTTATTCAACTACAAAACAATTCAGATTTTAGATACTGATCCATGCACATCAACCATCAGCTCTCAGGATTTCAATAACTGCAATTTGAATATGAGCCATGTATTAGTGCTAATTTTACAAAATACATAATTCTGTACTGAGATGGAGATTTTAATGTTAAGTAAAATTAAAAATGTTACCATCTTAACACACACACACACACACACATTAGTACTTTTAAGAGTGGGAGAAAAAAAAAATGCAATATCAAAAACCATTCCTGGTGCTATACATGATTCACATTGTATTTATGGCTGTCAGTCATCAGGCAATTACGATCATAGTACATAATTTTCACATGTTAGTATCAACCTGCTTTGCTGAAACACTATTGACAGCAACATTAACATTAAAAAAATGTATCTGCCAACATCTATAACATTTTAAGAGCAAAGTATCATGACACTGTTTTCTCAATTTCCCTCTAAATATGTTATATTAAATATATTACAGGGTATGAGACACATAAAAGTAATAAAACTAATTTATCAAGAATATGAGAAGACCAAATTAACCCACAAACTAAACTATTAATCAAACATTTCGTAAATTGAGAGAGAGTAAGAGAGAGAGAGAGAGAGAGAGAGAGAGAGAGAGAGAGAGAGAGAGAGAGAGAGAGAGAGAGAGAGAGAGAGAGAGAGAGAGAGAGAGAGAGAGAGAGAGAGAGAGAGAGAGAGAGAGAGAGAGATTTGAGGTTTTTGTGTTCCACTGAAAATTTATAATTTCCTGAGTAAATTCTCTTTAGATACATGAAGCAGTGTTCTTTAAGCATGGTTTGATGACTCAAGTTTTTATGATTGTTAGTGCAGTTTTCAGTATTATTTGATTATCTGCATAATTGCTTTATAATTTGAATGTGACATTCCAACTCAAAATGACCCCACATTTGTAATTGATTCTTATAATGTATTTATCTATTTTTAATGTTTCTAAAATTACTATATACTGCAACAATAATATTTATCATAACTGCCATTTAGCTTGGTTGTGCAAGATTCTTTTACAATAACCTCATGATCACTAATCTTTAAAATAACATTCAACTAACAATGCAGTATAGTCTTTAAAGTAATGTTGAAATAACACGGCAGTATTACATGCCTCTTTAAGACCACAAGGTACTCTACTACCTGATGGTGGCAACAGGAGGTAACATCTAAAACCGCAATAGTTAAAAAGCACAAAACTGAAGGGGAGCTTGAAAATAAACAAGGAATACAGCAAAATTGTTTGTCTCATTGTAAGTCAGCTGTATGCAAGTTCCATACATATCACCCCTCCCCCCTACCCTCCCCCCAAAAAACTTGACACATCCTTGAGGCTACTATCTGTGTGACAGACCATATACAGTGATGTATGTGTCAGTGGTGCCAGCTGCCAAAAGGACACGGCGGGGGTGGAAGGCCAGACACGACACTGGAGCGATGCGGGTGCCCATGAATCCCTCATGGTATTTAATGGTGTTAACACAGGAGCCACTGGCATGATGCACACCAATGACCTGCTCTACAGATCCTCTGCAATACAACAAAGCAAAACTAAATAAAAATCTATTCTGGTTTATGGGCCTCAATAGGACAGAATAGACTCTCAATGACTATCTACAATAAAACTATAAGCTGTCTAATTTACTTACGTGGCAAAGAGATGAGCATTAGCATGGGTGGCCATTGCTGTCATTTCATGGTGGGGTGCACATACTTGAACAGAGTTAGCTTGTCTCATGTCCCACAGACGCACCTCACCTGATACCCTGCAGGCACACCAGAGGATAAGATGCAATTATGCCTAATCATTAAAATTTGGACTTAAAAATTATGATGGGACAATTATTTAAAAAAAATGCTGAAGGAAATCCTTAAGTAGACCTGCTATATTCTAAGACTAGTTTTGTAAAGACAAATATAGTTTGTTGTATAAGACATTAAGAATAAATATGATCTTGAATGTACTATTGTAGATTAATATATATACAGGCAACCCCCGCTTCACGAACAGGTTACGTTCCTAAAAAAAAACATTCATTGCGTGAATTTTCGTTAAGTGAACCAATTATAACAAGTTTGACCCCTGACTTGAACTTCCATTGAGAGTAAACAAAGCGAGAGTGCATCATAGTACAGCAAATGGTTTAATGAAAGTAAAAATTATGAAGTTAAACATTTAAGCAGTTTAATTTAAAACTAAGTCATTATAATGTACAATAAAGTATGTATGTAAGTAACTTTATAATCTTGATGATCTTAAATTTATGAAGGGAGGGAGAGTGCAGTGGGAAAGAAGCTAGCTGGCAACCTGTGAAATAGAAACAAAAAGCACATCATTGTACCGCATACAAAACTTATGTACCACATTTCTACAAGGCTTTCCATTTTATCCATTGCAGAGTCACGAGTTCAGGAGGTTCTTTTAGCTTGCAAGGAAGATATGGTCTCACCAGCCTTCTTAATAGAGTCTGCTGACATAAAATAGTAGAGACAGTACATGGAGTCAAGCCATGGTGGCATCTCTCGTGTCTGTGAATAATATCCAGCTTCACTTTGAGAGTAAAAGACTTTCTTTTCTTAGCAACGCTAGGCGACATTGCAGGGCTGGTTGCAAGGCGTTTTGGTGGCATGTTGAGTGTGGTATAAAGGCACCTGGCATAAAGGCACCTGGTGATGCATGTGCGTGTATGTGTGTGTTGCAATGAGACGAGGGAGCAGCCTGCTTCCTCCACATGCTGAGTAGGCTGCAGGAAGGATTATGGTATTGTAAATACTTGTAACACCTAAGTACTGAGTTTACATAATATAAAAGGCTGAATTAAATGGTACTTAAGCTAACATTATAATGTAATGACTCAACATACAAATCCAGGTCGCTATCGGTCAAGTGTCCAAGCTCACTTGAGGTTGGATGCTGCCTTACAATACAACATTCGTCTTGGAAGATGCACTAGTAGTTTTCAGGGTATTTTTAAGGAAAAAAGTGTGTCTCGAATATTGGTAGAAGTAAAATACCCAGTACAAGAAGTGTATTTAAAGTAAAGGGAAAAGCAAGAAATAATAAGAGAAAGCAAAAAATAATAAGAGAAAACAACAAAACAAAGAATACGTATACACAACACTCACTGCGTCACTGCCTTCACCACTCACACCACAGTCAGTCACCATCTTCCTCTGAGCTTTTCCACTTTATCAAAAATCCACTTATCAAAAATAACCCCACAGTATAAAATCAAAAACTAGTAAAAAAATAAACGCAGGACACCAATGTCTTCACCCCTCACAAGCACTCACCATCGCTGTCCACCTCCGAGTCAAGGACGTCATCATCCACTTGCGCTTACTCTGCTTCCACGGGATCGTCCACATCCTCTTCTGGTGCTACATCTTCCACTGGTTTTCTTGAAAAACTGCAGCATGGTGGTCTGGCATTTTTCTTGGAAAATTCTTTTTACAAAACTGTGTAGCAGAAGAGTGCGTCCATGGCTTTTCTTGTCACTGTGCTGTTCTGCTCCACATTGGGGTCCATTTCCTCTAGCATGGCAAGACCTTCTCTTATTTTACCAAGTGCTTCATTGAGCCTCTTGGCTGTAATGGCCAGTCCTTCATTTTTGTCTGCTGCTGCCTCCTCTTGTTCTCTGCTTCTATATCCAGCAGGTCCTCATTGGTTAACTCTTGTTTGTGTGACAGGAGCAATTGTTCAATGTCCTCTTGTTCCACCTCTGCCAGGCCAAGATCTTTGGCAAAAGTGACGGTGTCCTTGTTGGCTTTGGAAACGACATCGTCCACAGCGAAGCCTTCAAAGGAATGCACAAACTGCGGACACAGTTTTTTCCACACACCGTTCAAATATTTTCTTGGCACTTGCTCCCAAGACTGTTGGATATAGATTAAGGTGTCCTTGATGGTGAGCAGCAGAGCTCCCACCTATCGGCCAGCTGCGGAGCTCTCTGGCGTGCAGTTTGAAATTGCGTTTGGCGCTCAGTTTGAAAATGCAGTTAGGTCAAATCGCGTATAAGCAAAGCGAATGCACAAATTGAATTAATTATAATATTTTTTTGGTCGCATATTAACAAAAACGTAAATTAAACACGTGTAAATCAAGAGTTACCTGTATATCCAACTACTTATTACCTATGTCAAAGAAAAACACACTCAGGTAGGACAAAATGGATTTACTATAAAATAAAAACAGAATAATATAAGCTGTAAAAGAATTGACAAGAGTCTAATATCTGAAATTTCAGATCTTATGTGAAAGTCTTGCCAAGTTAAGAAATTTATGGAAGAATTGTGATGGAATCCTTGGTCAGGAATAGCAAAGATGGAAAGCTGTGACCTCATTCACAGTCAAAACAAAGGAGTGATCATGCATTTGCTGCAATGCAATTATTTAGAATTCCCTACACATTTAGTTTTTCTTTCCAATGAAATGAAAAAATAGAAAACTTACACTCCAGTTATGATCTTGGTGGTGGCCTGTGATGCATTAAGGAGGTGAGCACTGATCACCCATGAAGTGTGTTCTCGCCACTGCCTCACCACAGTCTTATTACTGGAAAGACGCCTGTCCAATACTCGCACATATCCATCTGAGAAACCTGCCACTACCCATGGGCCTAATAAAAACAAAATATGAAAATTAATTCATATAATACAAAACAATGTAACAAGATGAAACATGAAAATTATAATTTAATAGTGCTCTATACGTATAGGTTTATAGCATTAATTCATCTTTACGTTCTTAATTGAGAATGAAAATCATCTTGAATCCATGACATATCAGAACAAAGCCTTGGGGTTGTGAATCTAACCTTACTGATTACTAGAGTAACACCTATACAGTAATGACACGACCAACTGTACAAGCATAACAACGGATCAAATGTGCCAGCTGCCATTCAAGATATCCACAATCCAATGTTCAACACACCTGCTTGGTGGGAGTGAAGAGCTGTCACAATGGATGAAGAGTCTCCTCCTGTGGGCAGTTCTGAGGTACGACGCTCAGCCTTCAAATCCCATAGTCTGATGGTACGAGAATCTCCACCCACTACCATTGTTGCTGTGTCCTGTTCCCAGCTCATCAATAAACCTACACCTGGAAATGACAGACATAAGTAATTAAGTATTCATAGTAAAAATATATGAATATTATCTTACTAAACACTCATATTATGAAGATTTCAACAAATACAAGTACAGAGAGTTCTCGATTTATGACTTCTTCGACCTATGGTATTTTTGTGGTTATGTCGCCACACAGCACTGTATAAACAACAAAGCTTTATTTACATTCACTCCAACACTGGATTATGCTACTTTCACTTTCTTTCATTTGAGTTGTCATTTTGGGAACATTTTGCCTCCAATATCTCTTAAATAGTTTATTTTATCCTCACATCTGGTATGATGCAGCACTGTGCCTATATAGTACAATCACCTCTAAAACAGTGTGTATGTTTTGCTTGCTCTCTAACTCTGTGTGTGTGTGTGTGTGTGTGTGTGTGTGTGTGTGTGTGTGTGTGTGTGTGTGTGTGTGTGTGTGTGTGTGTGTGTGTGTGTGTGTGTGTGTGTGTGTGTGTGTGTGTATTTACCTAGTTGTATTGTAGAGGGTTCAAGAAGGGCTCATAGTGTCCTGTCTCCATTTATCAAATTTTTCCTTAAAGTATGTATGTTATGTGCTGTAACAACTTCACTATTTAATGCATTCCACTTCTCCACATTCTATGTGGAAAACTCTATTTTCCAATATCTTTCACACATTGCCTCATCCTGATCTTTACATGCCCTCTTGTCCTTCTATCTTCTGCCACCAGCACCAGGTCTTCCTTGTCCATCTTTTCAATGCCATTGACTATCTTGTATATTGTTATTAGGTCTCCTCGTCCTCTTCTATCTTGTAAGGTTGGCAGTCCCATTTCCTTCAGCCGTATATGTTATGTCCTTTAGTTCTGGCACCATCTTTGTAACAATCTTCAGTATCTTTTCTAATCTTTTTTAGAGTTTGGAGACCACACCACAGCTGCATTTCCAGCTTTGGATGTATCATGCTTGTGACAATTTTTTTCATCATATGTTTGTCCATGAACTGAAATGCCACTTTTATATTAGTCAACATTTTATATGATAATCCAAATATCTTGTTTGTGTGTTTTTTGGGGTTCAGATTTTCCTGTATAATCACTCCCAGATCTTTTTCCTCTTTAGTCTTCATCATTATTTGTTCCTCTCCCATCAGATAGTTCCATAGTGGTCTTCATTTGCTCTTTCCTAGTTCCATTACGTGACATCTCTCGGCACTGAACTCCAATTTCCACTTCTTACTCTACTCATAGATTTTGCTTATACCTTTCTGTAACAGCAAACAGTCCTCTCGGGTTTTGATAACTCTTAGCAGCTTTGCATCATCAGCAAATAAATTAATATAACTGTTTACCCCATTGTGAATGTTGTTTACATAAATCTGAAACATAATGGGGGGGTAACAATGACTCTTGTGGCACTCCGCTTGTTACTTTACCCCGCGATGAGTATGTATCTCTGATCACAGTTCTAATCTCCCTGTCCTTCAAATAATCCCTTGTCCATTCTAACAAGTTCCTCACATTCCTCCTATGTTCTCTAGTTTCCAAAGTAGTCATCCATGAGGGACTTTATCAAAAGCCTTTTTTTATGTCTAGGTATACTGTGTCCACTCATCCATCTCTGCTTTCCAGTCCTTCTATTACTCTCAAGTAGAAGCTTAATAAGTACAACACACATGACCGTCCTGTCCTGAACCTAAATTGTCTGTTCAATAAGACTTGTTCTTCTTCCAAATGTTTAACCCATTTTTCTCTGATAATCATTTCACACAACTTCCCCATAACACTTGTAAGTGACACTGGTCTGTAATTTAACCCTTTCAGTGCTCCGGACCATGATCATGGCTTTGAGGGAAATGACTCCTGTCCACTATCGTGGTCCCATATTTGACGAGTCACAGAATTAAACCGCGCGCCTCCTGGCTGCTGCTAGTTGCCAGATGACATTCTCCCATCCTCCCTCGACTCATGGGATGCGCCATCAGTTGCGTGGTAAGAAAAATATAGTCACAATGGCATCCACACAGTAAAGTATCAGATGCCCCTTTTTTCACAATTATTATTATTTTACGACGTCACTAGTGGCTATTTGTGCATTTATTTACAGAAATAACAAGAGTAATGATCAAATCTTGTTGTTAGAGAGCAGATATGCCAGATATTATTCATTTATTGGTAGTATATTGCGTATTTCATATATTACCATATATGGGCATGCGTATCCTCGCTCATGATAGTATGTACATCAAGAAAACACTCTGAAAACGTATTTCATATTATTTGTATGGGCATAATGTATGCACAGGTGTGAAAAATAATTACCCTAGCACATTCTGGAGCAGTTCTGAGCAACTGCAGTTCAAATCAGGTAGAAAATTCTGTGTAATTTATTGAGAACACCTGCAGAAAATAACCACCTGCTACGATGGCAATACTCAACAGCGCACAACATACCACCAGAAAGCCAACTTTCCATCATTATTGCACCACTTTCCAGGGTGAGTAGAGACCTAAATTTTTTACAATAGATGCATAACACTATATTATGCATGAGAATATTGATTTTTTCCATTTTTGCAAACCTCAATTTTTTGGCCGAATTTGCGTCTCACAGACATGACCCAAATGCATTTTGTAATTCCTTCAGCTTGTTTTCACCCATTCCATTTTCTATTCTGTCCTCATTCCCATCCATTACTTTTTTTCTGTAGGCTCCTAAAGGAGTCTTCATAATCGTGACATGTAGATTTTAGTAGATAATTTTGTTTCTTTATCTCCTGTATCTCCTCCTTTAATCCCTGATTCATTACACTGACTTTCTCACATTCAACTAATCTCAATCTCAGCTCTGTGTTTCCTGTTATCAGTCTGTCCTGCTTGTCCATTAAACTAGACATCACTTCCTTCATGTACTTCATCTCTCTTTCCACATTTATCAACCTCTTCATATTGCCTCTTTCGTCTCTAAATCCAGAAAAGTCCTTATCCATATTATCCTCAGTCAAACAGGTGTTTCAATAAGTCACTGATTATCACAACGAGGCGTTTGTTTTGGTGTCATACGTCTGGCTGCGCCACCCAGTTCTCCATTTTTCCATCTATACAGTATCCAAATCTTATTTATTATGGAGACGGGAGAACCTTATGACCTCCTACCCCCCATCACATATGTCTAGGTCAAGCTCGAACGCCTGCTTAAGTGCTTTCCTTGGGAGCTGCTTAGCACGTCTTGACGGTGTGGTGTTGTCGCCATGTGTGTGTGTGTGTGTTTACCTTGTTGTATATTATAGTGCTTGAGCAAGGCTCATAGTGACCTGTCTCCATATCTACTTTTATCCAACTTTTCCTTAAATTTATGCATACTTCTTGCTGCTACAATCTCTTCACTCAAACTGTTCCAGAATCCAGATATCTACCATCCTATGTGGAAAACTAAACTTTTTAATTTTTCTCAAACACTGACTTTTCATGATCTTTGAGTGTCCTCATGTTTGTCTATCTCCATCCTCAGTCAATGATACCAGGTCTTGTCTATCTACCTTCTCCATACTGTTTACTGTCATATACATCGTTATTAGATCTCCCCTCTCTCATCTATCCTTCAAAGTTGGTAGTTCCTTTTCCTTCAGTTTTCTTTAATAGAGAAGATACTTTATTTTTGGTACCATCTTTATAGCAGTTCTTAGGATTCTTTCTAGTTTCCTGATGTCCTTTTACATGTAGGGGGACCACACCACAACTGCATATTCTAGTCTAGGTCTTATCATAGTGGTTATGTGATCTTTTTTACCATACTCTTATCCATGTAACTGAATGCCACCCTGATATTTTTAGCGTCTTATATGATGAAGCAAACAACCCATTTATATGTCTTTCTGGAGTCAGGGTGTCTTGTATAATCAGTCCCAGGTCTTTCTCTTTCTTCCTTTTCCTTATAACCTCTTTTCCCATTTTGTATTCCCATGTAGGTCTTCTATTACTTTATCCATCTCCATCACATGGCATTTCCTGGTAATAAATTATAATTTCCACTTTTGGTTCCATTCCCAGATCTTGTCAATATCTTTCTGCAGTTCCATACAGTCCTCCTTCTTCCTTATGACTCAAGAGTTCCACATCTTCTGCGAACAAATTTATGTAGCTACTTAAGCCCTTTTATAATCATTAATATATATTTGGAATATTATTGGTGTCAGCACTGAACCCTGTGCCACTGGTAACTGTGCTCCAACTTAATGAGGTGTCTCTTATCACTGTCCTCATTTCTCTTTCTGTTAAGTAGTCTGTCATCCAGTTTAAGATAGTTTCCTGTATTATTCCAATGTGTTCTATTTTCTATAGGAGTCTTCTATGTGGTACTCTGTTGAAAACTTTTTTTAATATTTAAATATGCCATGTCAATCCATCCATCTCTCCCTATTACTCTCATATAAAAGCTTAGTAAATTTGA
Organism: Portunus trituberculatus; assembly: GCF_017591435.1. Lineage (NCBI taxonomy): Eukaryota > Metazoa > Arthropoda > Malacostraca > Decapoda > Portunidae > Portunus > Portunus trituberculatus. The sequence continues at coordinate 12,974 of NC_059296.1, forward strand.
TATACATGATCTTTTTCTAAATCAAAACAGGGAGTTGTTTATTATTTCATTTTCTTCCAGATATTCTAACCATTTTTCTTTAATCACAATTTCACAGATCTTTCCCACAACACTAGTTAGTGACACTGGTCTATAAATTAGGGACTTGGTATTTTTTCCTCCTTTGTATATCGGGAATATATTTGCTCTTTTCTAATCCCTTGATACTTTCCTTTCCATTAAAAAGCTGTTAATCACATCCCAAACTGGTTTCACCATTTGTTCTCTACATTCTCTCAGTGTCCATCCTGACACTCTATCTGGCCCCATTGCTTTTCTTCCATCCACTTTTTCTAGTAATTCACAAATTTTCTGTTTACGCACCACGTTTCATAATCCTTTCTGTGTCACTTGGTCACCTGGTTCTATGAAATCACTCTCTCTTTATTATATACTGATAGCTCTCACACATAAGTTCATTGATTTCTTCCAGTGTTTCTATTCTATTTCCCTTAATTAACATAATGATGGTCTCTCAGTTCGTCACCTTTCCATTTATATGCTTACAACTCTCCTCTTCCCTTCTTATTCTAATGTATTCATTTCATGCCTGTTTATACTGCTTCCTATTTTCTTCATTTTGCTGTTTCCTTAATTTCTTCCAAGCTGCATCCTTACACTTCTTAGCTTTTGTACATGTAGAATCATACCACATGCTTTTACTCTCTTACCTTTTTCTTTTTATTTATTTATTTTTTTTTTTTTTATATATAATATAATATAGCCTATAACACCTGTAGGTATACTTGAAGAGTATATATGGAAAGTGTTGTTCATCTTCCACCCATTAGTGGCGCAGGCAATTTTATTTACAGTGGTACCCATATTAGGGCCCATATCACCACCCAAGTGCATCTTTGGTGAAACCACCTAGAACCTGGGTATTATGGTGATATGTAGGTACCTTTAAACCACTCAACATATGGCAAAGTTTCAAGGCAGTACATGATGGGATTTGAACCTACGCATGGACTTCTGCCTGATCCCACACTCACCACCTTATCCACTACACCACCACCTCCCTCATTTTGTATACGGGAACATATCTCTTTATCCTCTCATTGTACTTGTCTAGAAATATTTCATACTTCTCTTGGACTGTCTTGCCTTGCATGGTTTCCTCCCAGTCAATACTACCCAAGTAATTTCTTAATCCTTCAAAATTTGTCTTGGTGTGATTCAATATTCTTTGTTTGTTTCCTGCATTACATTTTAAAATTTCCTGATCCTCTAATTTAATTTCTAAAACCACATGATCACTTTTCCCCCATTGGGCCATGATACTTGATGGTTGGACAAGACCCTTTTTTTTTTTTTTTTCCAAATCCAGCATAACTGGTTCTTCTTCCCCTCTATTCCTTATATAGTCTTTCACCCACTGGTCCATTGTGTTCACCATTGCCATTTGTAACACTTCTTCCCCCCCCATCCCCCAGTGTGACTGTTTACATCCATTTCTACCCATTTTACATGTTTGCAGTTTAGATCCCTCACAAGCAGCACCCTTCTGTCTTTTCTTAACATACTGTTCAAGCAATTTATCACTTCATTTTTATTTCTTTGTGTATGTCAAGTCTCCATGAATTAGTCTTCAGTGGCACATATGTTAGTACAATACTCTTCCTTTCCTTCCTACTGGTCCTAATTGTTACTAAAATCTCTGCCAGTCCAACTCAAAGGGGAGAGAGAGAGAGAGAGAGAGAGAGAGAGAGAGAGAGAGAGAGAGAGAGAGAGAGAGAGAGAGAGAGAGAGAGAGAGAGAGAGAGAGAGAGAGAGAGAGAGAGAGAGAGAGAGAGAGAGAGAGAGAGAGAGAGAGAGAGATTTGTAGTAGTAATATTAGTAGTAATAATATATGTGGTTAGTGTACTACTGCTTCCTTCAGTTCCACACCTACAGACCTAGGTTTATGGCTGCATTAGACGTATTGTAAATATTAAATACAGTAGAGACTCAACACTTGAATGTCTGAATACTCAAACTTTTCAATACTTGAACGCAAAAGTTTGATATAATACTAAAAAAAATACCTGATAGTCGAATGTCTACACACATGGTTTTAAACAAAGGCTCCCTGGTGTCCCCCTTCCCACTCTGCAAGTCGTGACTCGTGCTGCCGCGGTCATCAGAATAACATTCTCTTGCGTTCTATCTGTAGTTCTTCATTTATAAACTTACATTAACACCAAAAGCTTATAAGTGGTAAAAATATCTGGTAATCAAACATTTGGTTGTATACAAAGCTCTGTCATCTACCTTCTCGCAGCTGCCACTGTACCATTCTGATACTGTATTACTGGTAATATCGGTATACTGGATGCTGGTGCACATCCCTAGTCCTGCCACAGTCTTGAGAAAAACAACATTCTTCTGTGTTCTGTCAGTAGTTTTTCATTTAGAAACTTATAATGGTACCAAAGAGGCTTATTAGTGGTGAAAATAAGGAAATCTTGTGAGAGTGCAAGTGTTAGTGAGCCACAGCACTCCATTAGTGGATTCACAGGAAGCACACAAGAAGAAAAGTTACAAGACGTTTTCATAAATGATGACTCATCCTCCAGCGACCTCCCTCCTCCTCCCCACCCTACTCCCCTCATCATCTAAGATATCCATCACCAGCCTTCACTTACAGTATGTACAAAAAACAATGAAATTTTTATAAACTTGAGGTTTTGCTAAGATTAATGCGAATTACCTGAATTATAGGTATCAATACTCAAATTTTTTAATACTCAGACAGCCATTTAGAATGAATTAAGTTCGAGTATTGAGTCTCCACCGTACTTTTCACCAAGAAAAGTGCATCATCCGATGCACTGGCAAAAAAAAGTATTTATGAGTAATAACTTATACTGAAAATCGTATTACATTGCGTGGTAGGAACACAACTTCAACGTAAATAGAGGATCCCTGTACTGACAAAAAATGCAACATATATCTTACTCCTGGTAGCAGGATTGACATCTGTGGATGCTTGATAGGAGGTAAGAAGAGATGGTGCAGTTTCCTGGGGGCTTGAAGATGATGTTTGTTCCTGGAACACCCCTTGCCATACTCGCACACTTCCATCATCACATCCTGTAGCAACACAGGTGTGTGATGTACCAGGGTTCAGCACAGCTAAGGAGGAGATGCAGCTGGAGCCTCCATTGTTATTGGTCCAGTGAGTAACTCGGTGGCTGCGTTCCACATCCCACACCCTGTCACACCAACAAGTCATCAGTTCACAATTCAAGTTGTATGAAAAAAATCTTAAATGTAAAGCATATTTTACGATTCATTACAACCCTTATATCATAGGAATGGATTTCAAAGATTCTTTGTATCTCTTTTTTGTAACTAAAACTAATTAAGTCACTGTGTGTTTGTGTTGTAAGTATGTGTGTGTATACAACATGTGTATGTGTGTGCACCCCATGTAGTACCTATTTATGGAATACATTATACAGACCATATCAACTGTTAGAAGTAAAAGGCATGTAAAATAATAATAATAATAATAATAATAATAATAATAATAATAATAATAATAATAATAATAATAATAATAAAATAATAATAATATGTAGTAATAATAATAATAATAATAATAATAATAATAATAATAATAATAATAATAATAATAATATGTGTAATAATAATAATAATAATAATAATAATAATAATAATAATAATAATAATAATAAGAAGAAGAAGAAGAAGAAGAAGAAGAAGAAGAAGATGATGAAGAAAGAAAAGAAGAAGAAAAAGAAAAGTAGAAGAAGAAGAAGAAGAAGAAGAAGAAGAAGAAGAAGAAGAAGAAGAAGAAGAAGAAGAAAACTCCTTGCATAATTTGGAGTTTTGGATAACCAAATTAGTTGCACTTATGCAAGGGTTACTGTAATACATAACCACTTAATCTCTTCACTTATGCTTATTTGTTTTTATCTCACCAGTTTGCCTGTCCTGAAATAATAATATTACTTCACTACCTGCATCTTTAATTAATTTGAATACTATAACCAAAGTTTCTTTCCTATTTCTCTACCACACCTCTGTACATTAAGGCACTAGAGAGTTACTTCAATCTACTAATCATCAGAAACCTTGTAGAATAATGTCCAGAATCACTAATCAAACAAGCAAGGTGAATCTATTAAATCTAACAACAAAAATACCCCACTCACGTCACATTGGTTTTGTCTGCCACAGTAAGAAGAGGTTCAATGGGGTGGAAAAGGAGTACAGCTGGAGGTCCTGGATTTCGATGCACAAACACCTGATCATCAAGTTTGTTAGTGCCAACACTTCGTCGCTCCTCACATTCTCCTAACAATCGTGAATTGGAGGATCTGCTGAATAAAATATACAGGTTTCTATTAACCAAGCTTTTCAATGCATAAAGCTGTCATTCATCAGCATATATTGGGAGTATGAATTCCTGTAGCACGGCATTACATATAAACATAAATTAGAAAACAAATAAATAATAATGATAGCAAGACAGCTCAGATGCTAATCATGCCTAGGTGATAGAATTGTATTCAGAGGAAAATACATGTTAAATATATTCACATGCTATTTGGATTAGGAAAAATTTGAGTCTGGACTTGTGTTTGTTCAGAGGTATATATCATTTTCTTTCTATAACAGCGAGTAGCCAGGGCCGGAAGAACAAAACTACTGCCATCAGAGTGTATACTATTTGTCTTCTTTCTACTGACCTGCAGGAAAAGGAATGGAGTGGAGAAGAAGCAGAGTTCAGCTCAGAAGACTTTTGTCTAGGGAGGATAAAGGATGTGGCACTCCACTCCACAAATTCTGTTGTAACCAGTGGTTTTAAGAAAGTGCTTTCTCCATCTTCATTCTGCAATACAGGTTACAGAAAACAATGTATGTTAGCTGAAATAGAGCTTTGTGTCCCTGTCTATGAAGTGAGTGTTTATGCTTTGATACCCTTGACCAGTGAGCACACACGTGTGCACGCACACAATCACACAAATGAAAAACTAAATAAAAGGGAGGCAATAGAAAAAGTAAATGATGGGGAAGAAGTATATGAGGATGCTAGAGATATAGCTGAAATATTGAACAACAACTTTTGCAAAGTGTTTAAAAAGGAGGAGCATTTTACAGGAGGAAGGCCTACGGAAATAAAGCAAATGCAGGACATCATGGTTACTAAAGAAGATATAAGGAAAATTATAAGTAACTTGGATATTAATAACTCAATGGGGCCTGATGGCATATCTGGGAGGTTGCTAAAAGAATGTAAGGATCAATTGTTGAACCCCATATTTGATATTGTGGAAACCTCCATATGAACAGGATTAGTCCCAAAAGAGTGGAAAAGAGCTGACATTGTGCCTATATATAAGAATGGTAGTAGAATGGAACCGTTAAATTACAGACCAGTATCGTTGACTAGTATATTGTGAAAGGTATGTGAAGAAGTAATTAAAGCTAAGTGGAGTGAGTATCTAGAAAGTGAAAACATTCTGAGTGAAAGACAGTTTGGTTTCAGAAAAGGAAGATCGTGCGTATCCAATCTATTATGTTTTTATTCAAGAGTGACTGACATACTACAACATAGAGAGGGATGAGTGGATGCTATTTACCTGGACTTGAGAAAGGCCTTTGATAAAGTGCCACACAATAGACTGATGTGGAAACTAAAGAAGATTGGAGGAGTAAGTGATAAATTAGCAAAATGGATGGAAAATTACTTAGTGGGAAGAGAAATGCGAACAATCATGGTCCCATCATGTTTTTGATTTATGTTAATGATATGCCAGTAGGAATTGACAGTTACGTGAATATGTTCACGGATGATACTAAAATTATGAGGAGAGTAAAGAAAGTGGAAGATTGTAACAAGTTGCAGGAAGATCTTGATAAAATATATGAGTGGAGTAAAGATTGGCAGATGGAATTTAATATAAACAAGAGCCATGTTATGAAAATGGGAAGAAGAAGATACAGACCAAACAGGGATTACAGGCTGGGTGATGAGAAAATTGAAGAGACCAATGAGGAGAAAGACCTAGGAGTAACCGTGCAAAACACTTTGTCACCGGAGAAACACATTAACAAGATATTTGGAAAACATATAACATGCTTCAAAATATTGGCCTTGCATTCCACTACCTAGATGAAGGAATGATGAAGAAGATATTATGCACTTTAATAAGACCCCAGTTAGAATATGCAGCTTGTCTGGTCACCGCATATGAAGAAAATGTGAAGAAGGTGGAAAGGGTACAGAGGCTGGCAACAAGGATGGTACCAGGACTCAGGAGTTAGACTATGAGGAAAGACTGAGGAAACTGGGGCTGACCACATTAGAAGAGAGAAGAACAAGGGGAGACATGATAACTATGTATAAATTGGTGAACAAGATTGACATATTGGACAGAGAGTTGATAAAGGTGACCACAAGTAATCATCTCCGAGGACATGGAAAAAAAAACTAATAAAAGACATCTGTCTAAATGACGTGAGAAAGTACAGTTTCCCGCATCGTAGTATTGATAAGTGGAATAAACTGAGCAGTGATGTCGTTGACGTGCTGTGTGTCAATCAGATGAAAGAGAGATATGATTGGAGTGGCCAAGGAGGCAGGACACAGAGAGCTTAGCTCGGGCCCTGTAATACACAAATAGGTAAATACACACACACACACACACTCACACACCCGCTGCCGACATCACGCAGAGAGGATGTTTTGAAGGGCTCACAGGGAACAAGCTACAACAGACATTGGAGCCTGACCTAGATATATATATACAGGGGGATAAGGGGCCATAGGGTTCTCTTGTCTCCATAATAAATAAGTTTTTGGATCATACAGACGGAAATAAAATAGATAGAGGAACAGAACTGCGTGGTGCGACCAGACAGAAGACGCAATCAAAAGAAACACCACCAAGTGAAAATCCGCGATTTATTGAAACGCCTGAAGGACTAAGAAGATTGACTGTGGACAATATGGATAAAGAATTTTCTGGATTTAGAGACAAAAGAGGAAATATGAGGAGGTTGATCAACGTAGAAAGAGAGTTAAGGTATTTGAAGGAAGTGATGTTGAGTTTAATGGACAAGCAGGATAGACTGACAATGGAAAACACAAAGCTGGGATTGAGATTAGACGAATGTGAGAAGGTCAATGTAATCAATCAGGGATTAAAGGAGAAGATACAGGAGATAAAGAAACAAAATTATATACTAAAAGTTACATGTCAAGACTACAAAAACTCCTGAAGAAGCTTCCAGGAAAAAGTATAGCATGGGATTGAGGAAAAGGTGGAAGATAGATTGGGTGAAAACAAGCTGAAGGAATTACAAAATGCATGGAAACAAGAACAAGAAGAGGAAAAAGTTAAATTTTCAGAGGTAGTAAAGAGACAAATTCAGGAAAAAACAAGACACTGTAATACAAGTAATTAAGGAGAAAGAAGATCTAGTGTGTGATGCAGTGGAAAAGAGGAAATGTTTCGTGATTTTTGGGATGGAGGAAAAAAATCCAAATATGTTCATGAGAGAACGTGGAGAGAGAATTGGCCAAAACTATTAACAAAAAGGTCCAGGACAGTACACAGGAGCTGGACCAGGAGGTGGAGGAAGTGATCAGGTTGGGAAGGTTTAGTGAGAGTGGTAGGAGACCAATGAATGTGAGAATGAGATCACAAGTGGCAGTAGAGGAAATTATGACAAGGAAAGGGAAGCTGGGCGATGATACTGAACATAAAGATATTTAGATAAAAAGAGATATGAACCTAGAGAAGAGGGAAAAAGAGAAAGTGCTAAGAAATTAAGCTAAGGAAAAAACGAGAAAAGGATGGGAATCGAGAAAAGGACTTTCTACTAGAAGGTTCTGGATATGAAACTAAAGAAGTGGTATCTACAGAACAAAGAAGAAGTTGTGGAGAAGGCAAGAAATTAAGAGTGACTTATACTAATATAGTTGGGTTGTTATCCAGCGTGTTGAAGGTTAAGGATTATTTGAAAAAGAAAAACCCAGATGTAATGTGCATTGTTGAAATAAAACTAAGAGCGGAGATCCATGTTAATTTTAAGGAAGAAGGATATACAGGTAATAGCTGGAGAAGAGACAGAAAGGGTAAAGGGGGAGGAGGAGTGCTTACAATGGTTCGTGATAATATATGTGTGGAGGATGTGAAAAATAGTGAGTACAAGGTGGAAGTATTGGGAGTAACAATCAAAACAAAGGAATTGGGAAAAAAGGACAATCATAATTACATATATGCCACCTAAGACAAAAATACATGTAGAACTGAGGAGCATAAAGATATGCAAAAAGAGGTGAATAAGTGCTTATATAATATGTTAAGAAGAGATGGAAGAATACTTTTAGTTGGAAACTTTAACTGTTAAAAATAAACTGGAGAGCGATGGAAGTAATGGACAATGCTGTACAGTGGAGCAAAGTGTTACAGTTGACTATGGTAAATACAATGGACCAGTGGGTGGAGGAGTCAACAAGGTACAGGGGGTTACTTGACCTAGTATTCACAAAGAAACCAGAGCCCTCTCAAACCATACAATACCTTAGTCAAATGGGAAGAAGTGATAATGTGACATTAGAGATGTAAATACAGGAGGATGGGATAAATTACAGAGGACAAAAAGAAAACAGATTTTGAAACATTAAAGAATTTTTTTGCTGACACTGAAAGAAGAAACATTAAGTACGAAAGCACAATACAAGGAAAATATGAAATATTCTTGCAGAAATATAATGAAGGAGTAAGGAAATATGTACCTTTTCATAAGGTTAAGAAAAAAATTCACGCTTGGTAAAATGCTAGATGCACAGACGCGATACAGGCAAAAGATAAAGCTTGAAAGAAACTCATAAAGCAGAGAAATGACAATAATAGACAGCAGTATAAGGATGCAAGAAATGAATATATTAGAGTAAGGAGAAAGGAAGAAACTTTGATAAAGATGTGGTGAGTAAAAGCAAAGATGAACCCAAGCTTTTCTACAAATTCATAAATGGCAAAATGAAAAACAAAGAAACAATTGAAAAAAATAATTAAAGGAGGGAGGATATACTAATCAGAGAAGGAAATATGTGAAATAATGAATGAGAGCTTCAAAACAGTGTTCACTGCAGAAGATTTTACAGAACCAAATGGGACATTGCATTGCCAAGGATTACAGAAAATCACAGTGCACAAGAAGATATTAGATTATTGGATAATTTAAATGTCAGAAAAGCAATGGTGCCATATGATGTTTCAGGCTTGGTGCTAAAAGAATGTAAAAAGCAACTACTGGATCTAATTTGGGATATAATTACAAGTTCACTAAATGAAGGGAAAGTTCCACTAGGATGGAAAAGAGCCAACATAATAACAATATTTCAAGGGGGAAAGGCCACTGAGCCGTTAAATAACAGACCAGTGTCACGAGCATTATAGTAAAGTTGTGTGAAATATTTATCAATGAAAAATGGGTTGAACATCTGGATGAACAAGTCATAACAAACAGACGATTTGGGTTTAGGACAGGATGGTCATGTGTGTCGAATTTATTAAGCTTCTACTTGAGGGTAATAGAAGGACTGGATAACAGAGATGGATGGGTGGACACAGTATACCTGGACATAAAAAAGGCTTTTGATAAAGTCCCTCATGGAAAATTATTTTGGAAATTAGAGAACATAGGAGGACTGCAAGGAACTTTGTTAGAGTGGACAAGGGATTACTTGAAGGACAGGGAGATGAGAACCATGATTAGAGATACATACTCATCTTGGGGTAAAATAACAAGTGGAGTGCCACAAGGGTCAGTGTTAGCTCCCATTATACTAGAAGAAGAGGGCATGCAAAGAAGATTAGGAAGAAGCAGTGTGTGAAAGATATTTGAAAAAGTTTTCCACATAGAATGGTGGAAAAGTGGAATGTATTGAGTGATGAAGTTGTTACAGCACATAATGAGCTTAGCTTTAAAGAAAATAAGATATGTGGAGATATGGAGAAAGGACACTATGAGTCCTGCTCAAACCCTGTACAACATAACTAGGTAAACACACACACACACACACACACACACACACACACAGTCAGGTTGGGAGGACACTGGGGTAGCAGCTTCTTGACTTTCCTCAATATCATAAACCTACCAAACTATTTTATTTTTATGTTCTCTTATCAGTCTCTTAATTTTTTCTATCTAAAAAATAGTGCTCTTATCTTTTACTTATTTAAATTTTCTCTCACCACAACTTTCTGCAACATTTTCCAATATGAGTATGCTCTTCTCTTGTACAGCTTATTTGATAGTGTCCCTCCACCATGCACTTCCCTTATTTCTAGCTTCAAGTTATCTGCATATATCCAATAGTTTCTGCTGTTAATATTGTCTTAGTTTCTTTTAATCATTCATATACCTTCTTCTCATATTTTCCTCTCTATACTTCTCTTGTCCAATCTTTCGCTAACCACTATTGCACTTAATTTATCTGCACTATCATTTTCTACCATGCTCCCATCTATCTCTCATTTTCATCTTGACCTTGTTTGAAATATTGTTTGAAATGGAATAAATCTTTAATATCCTTTAAAAATCCAAAGGGTAAATAAAAAAGATGAACAAGTAATGATATGAGTAGAATTAACAAAAGTAGGCAATAATGTTTTCTGATATATAGAGATCTAAAACCAGCAATTTTTTTTTCTGAGTGTGAAAAAATACTAAACTTACATGATTGTGGTGGTTCCTAGAGCGTGTGCGTGGGGGTACAGGATCCAGGTGGTGATGTGATGGTGGTGATTCCCCTCTGAAATTCAGGCATACAGTGGGCTATCATACTCCCCTCATCACAATCATCAGTAGTAGTAAAAAAAAAAAAAAAAAAGAAAAAAAAAAAAAAAAAGTTAAAAGATTTTCCTACAACTTTACAGACAATTCAATATGTATTTGAAACAAAAATATTGTTATAAAAAATATGTACCAGTACAAAAAGGGAGTTTCTTAGGTATCTTCATTCTATCTCTAAAAGCAAAATGCTGCATTTATAGGCACTCTAAAAGGCCTTTATAACTGTATCTAAGTGTTCTCTTTTAAGTAAAGAACATATTCTAATAATAAGAAAAAATATTTTAAATTAATTTTTTATCAGATTTTTAATGCAGGTCCTGTATGAAAACTAGAACATTTTACGATAAAAGATTTCTCTTCAAGTTTAAGGACATTTTAGTTAGTATTCTGAGAAAAAGAATATTGACATAAAAGGCATGTATCAGTTGAAAAAGTTAGATTTTTAAGAAATCATAATTCTATTTAAAAGTAAATTTTCTTACTATGCTGCAGTCCTAAGAACTTCACGATACTTGTAACCGCCTCATATAATGTGGTTTTTACGCCAAACAGGAAATGATAAAGCTACTGTAGAGTCACTGGATAATTTTTTCCCCATTATTATTATTATTATCATTATTATCATTATTACTATTATTATTTATTTATTTTTTTAATGTCCTGTCCTATAGCGCCTGTATGTAACTTGAAGAGTATGGGAAGCACTGTTAAGTTTCCATGCATTAGTAGCGCAGGCAATTTTATTTATAGTGCTACCCATATTAGGTCCCAAGTGCATCTTTGGTGAAACCACCTAGAACATGGACATCATGGTGACATGTAGGTAACTTTAAACCACTCGACAAATGGGAGAGTTCTTAAGGCTGTACATGGTGGGATTCGAACCTATGTGTGGACGTCTGCCTGGTCTCACGCTCACCACCTTATCCACTACGCCACTGCCTTCCGCCTGATTTGTCCATATCACCAATACTTTTAGTTTCAAACTGCTGATAATTGTTAATTTTTGTTTTTTGGAACATAGGCATGTTAAAGTTTTAAGGTTTTAAGATCAAATGTAATTATTTTCCTTAAAACAATACCTTTCATTAGTGAAGAGGCAGGATAAACATTGAATTTGAATTTTTCTAAGTTATCTAATATAGATACAAAAAAAAACTAGAATTTGGTTTTCATATTTAACTTGTGAGGAAGGTGGCACAAGAACAAGGAGGTGACAAAGGATACTTACACAATGAACATTGGTTTGTTGACGGGAGTCCCAGGAGCTGATTCAACCCGCTGTTCTGATGGTTCCCTCCCAAAATTCTTAAGCTGCAATTGGATTTCATGTTTGTTTTTTTTCAGTCTGTCTGTCTCTAATTTTAATATTTGCTTTTACTGACTATTTTATTCTATTAAAACTCAAGACAACTTATTTTTCTCACTTTCATCACGAAAATAGAATATTCCAAATTTAATAATATATTAAAACACTTTTATGACATACCAATTTTTCAAATCAAAATGAATTTCACAAGAGCAACAAGACATGCAAAGTTTTAGCTTCATCAGTTCTCATATCTCAATATTGCCTCATAATTTATGCATAAAGAGAACAGAAAAAATACCAAGTGAATGAAATATGAAACATAAGAGCAGGATATCATGGCTTTGTAATGCATTTAAATACTTGACACAGTAAGGCACAAATGCTATCAAGTACAGTAAGTAGATGCACCCTAAGATCATTTACCTTAGAGCGAACATACTGTATCACGGTGTTCGCCAGACTGGCCACAGCAGGGAAGGGATCATGTTGCAGAGTGATCAATGCATTCCACAACTTCAAATACATTCCACTGTAGGACAAGCTGCTAACTCCTCCACCTAGTATCCCCCCCGACCCTAAAGGGCAGTAAAATAATGATAATAATGAAATAGAATAGAAATAATAAAAAATGATAAAACAAAATAAAATCCTTGACAAGAATTCTCTTTGAACAGTTTGTCTTTCACTCTGATCTAGAGAAAGTCAAGAATAGAACAAAGAAAATTATTTCTGCTACTAATCAGGAAGTAGATACCAATCTGCACCAAGTTATTTAACTTGTTGATCACTTATATCTCACTTTTCGTGTGGTTCCTTTGACATTGTAACAGAGAGAGAGAGAGAGAGAGAGAGAGAGAGAGAGAGAGAGAGAGAGAGAGAGAGAGAGAGAGAGAGAGAGAGAGAGAGAGAGAGAGAGAAAAAAAAACTCACCAATGGAGGAGATGGAGTGTGTGGAGGCTGCTCGCTTCACTCCCATGGGAGATGCGTATATGTTGTCAGAGAATGAAGAATCTGGACTTGACCCTAAACCCTAGTTATGAAAGAAAATCAGTTGATAATACCACTGGAAATACGGAAACTTTTGTGCTCAGCTTAGAAAAGTGTCACAAATAATGTGTTTGATAAGACGTGTAGAGATAAATATATGAAATGTAAAAAAATTATGTAGTCAAGAATTAGGAAGGCATGAACACACACACACACACGAGAGACACGGTTAGGAGCGGACGCACTGGCGCAGTTCCGACGATCAGCTGATCTTCACTACACCTGTTGTATAGTATTTACAGTGGCCTGGGCAGGTAGTGTGGACTCATTTTTTTTATTCTCCATGAAATCAATTAGTAAGGAATAATGAGTGAAAAAGATATCCCATCCAAATGCAGACATGAGAATAGAGAAGAGGCTGATGATGACTATGTCGGTGAGGGAGAACGCGTATTCGAAGGGTTCGATACGATGACAACTTCACTACTTAAGAGAGCGTCAAATATTGAATGTAAATTAGATAAACTGATAAAGGAGAAGATGGAAATGAAAGAGAATAAAGAACAGGAAATGGAGTTTATAAGACTGAGAGAAAGGATAAGAAAAGTGGAAGAAAATGAAGCTAGACTAAGAGCGGAAAACGAAGAACTAAAAAAGGAAGTAGCTAACTACAAGAAGCAGATGGAAGAAGGACTCGGTAAAGCCGAGAAAGAAAAGGAGAAGCTGAAAGATCTAGTAAACAAGGAAGAGGAAAGAGTACAGAACGTGATTAAAAAAGAAGTACAAGCATGGAGAGTCCAAGATAAGAAAGATAAGGCTGATTTTCAGGTGGTGATTCAAGAACAACTTAAAGAAAAAGAAGAAAATATGACAAACAAAATGATAGGAGTCCTCAAGACAAAAGAAAATCTAGTTAGAGAAATTGCAGAAAAAAAGAAGAGTGTAGTCGTGTTTGGAATAAAAGAAAAAAATATAAAATATAGACCAAAAGAGAAAAGAAGAAATGAAATCAGTCAAAGACCTACTGAAGAATCTTAATGACGAAGATAGGCAGAACTTGGAAGAGGAAGTAGAAGAAATAAACAGAATGGGACCATATCAAGAAGGAAAAACGAGACCAATTAAAATACTACTAAAATCACAAGCAGCAACAGAAGAAATATTATATAGAACAACAAAACTTAGAGAAACAGAAGGCTGTAAGGATATCTATATAAAGAAAAATAGAAATGAGGAAGAAAGGAAGAGATACAATGAACTGGCAGCAGCAGTAAGGAAAAGAATAATGAAAGGTCAGAAGAGGAGAAGAAGGCATTTTTTTGGAGAATTCTAGGAGACAGGATAAGGAAATGGTATATAAACGAGAAGGAAGAGAAAAAAGTGGAACAAGTTTAACTAAAAATGATAAAGGCAAAAGACTAAAAATGATGTATACGAACACAGACGGGTTTTATCAAGTAAATTAGAATTAAGAGATTACATAAGGAAAGAAAATCCAGATATTGTATGCCTGGCTGAAACAAAACTAAATGAGGCAATCATAATAGATTTGGATAATAGGTATAATGTATGGAGAAGAGACAGAGTGGGAAAAGGAGGAGGAGGAGTCATGATAATGTTAAGGAAGGAGATAGTGATAAACCAAGTGGAATGTGGGGAAGGAAAAGCAGAAGTATTGTATATTAAGATGCATATTAATAAAAAAGAGTTAACAATCATTGTAACATATGTGCCACCAAAACAAATTCATGGACCAATTAAGAATATAAAGACATGATAGATGACACAATAAGGAGTCTAATGAGAATCGTTAAAGAAAGGAGAAAAGTGATATTAGTAGATTTCAACTGTAAAGAAGTGGACTGGGAAAATTATGAAAGTGGTATGGGGGAAGAAGCCTGGGGAGAAAGATTCTTGAACCTAATGATAGACAATATGATGGACCAGAGAGTAAAGGAATGCACAAGATTCAGAGGAAACGACGAGCCGGCAAGATTGGACCTAGTTTTTACAAGGGTATACAAATGAATGATGATATAAGATATAAGTGCCCATTGGGAAAGAGTGACCATGCAATATTAGAAATAGATATAGAAGAGGGAAAGGAAGATAGAGACGATTCATACAAAGGAGACCGATTAAATTACAGAAAGGCTGATATTGAGAATCTCAAGAACTATTTTAAAACGTAGACTGGGAGGAGATGGAAAACTCAGAGACAATGCAAGACAAATATAACTTATTTTTGGAAATATACAAAACAGGAGTCAGGAATATGTCCCAAAATATAGACCAAAAGAAGAAGGAAAGAAAGATTGGTTTAATGCAAGGTGTGCTAGGGCAAAGGAGAAAAGAGATGGAGCATGGAAAAGGTGGAGGAGAAATAGAATCCAACAAACAAGGAAAACTTCAAGGCAGCGAGAAATGAATATGTTAAGGTGAGGAAGGAAGAGGAAAAGAACTTGAAAAGATATTGTCGAAAAATGTAAGGAGCAACCAAAATTGTTCTATAGATTCATAAATGGAAAAATTAGGCAAAAGAAACAATAGAAAGGTTAAAAGGAGAGAACGGGATGGTGGAAGACCCAAAAGTATGGCAGAACTATTAAATAAAAATTCCAGGAGGTCTTTACTAAAGAATCCAAATTTGAGAGGCCACAGGGTAATAGAGAGACAATCTATATGAAAGAGATTAAAGTAACCAAGCTTGAAATAAAAGAGTTAATGAAGGAACTGGATGAAGAGAAGGCAATGGGACCGGATGAAGTCTCAGGCAGAATACTGAAAGAATGTAGGGAAGAACTAGCAAGTCCTATATACAACATCATAAAATGCTCAATAGAAAATGGAACAGTGCCAGTAGAATGGAAAAGAGCTGAGGTGGTTCCCATATATAAGAGCGGAAGGAAAGAAGAACCTTTAAATTACAGACCGGTATCACTAACTAGTGTAATATGCAAGATGTGTGAAAGAATAATAAAGAAACAATGGATCGAGTTCCTTGAAGACAACAAATTAATATCAAATAGCCAATTTGGTTTTAGAAAAGGACGGTCTTGTGTAACTAATTTATTGAGTTTCTATTCTAGAATAGTTGATAGAGTACAAGAGAGAGAGGATGGGTTGACTGCATCTATTTGGATTTAAAAAAGGCGTTTGACAAAGTGCCACACGCAAGATTACTGTGGAAGTTAGAGGAGAAGGGTGGCTTAAAAGGAAGCACATTGAGATGGATAGAAAATTATTTGAGGGGGAGAGAAATAAGGACGGTAGTTAAAGATATGAAGTCCAAGTGGAGAGCAGTAGAAAGCGGAGTGCCACAGGGTCAGTATTGGCACCAATACTTTTCCTCATTTATATTAACGACATGCCAGAAGGAGTGAACAGCTACATAAATTTGTTTGCGGATGATACGAAACTGTGCAGAGTTATAAAGCAAAAGGAGGATTGTGAAATACTGCAAGAAGACCTAAATAAGATCTGGGAATGGAGTAAGAAGTGGAAATGGAATTCAATGTGAACAAAAGCCATGTCATGGAAATGGGAAAGAGTGAAAGACGACCTGTGGGAATCTATAAGATGGGAGATGGAGTAGAACTGGAGAAAGTCAAAAGGAAAAGGACTTAGGAGTGACGATGGAAGAAAACAATCAACCAGTAAGCCATATTGATAGAATTTTTAGAGAAACATATAATTTGCTAGGAATATTGGAGTAGCATTTCACTACATGGACAAAGAAATGATGAAGAAATTGATAAATACTATAATAAGACCCAGATTGGAATATGCAGGAGTAGTGTGGACCCCTCATAAAAAGAAACACATAAGAAAATTGGAGAGGCTACAAAAATGGCTACAAGAATGGTCCCAGAACTTGAAGGGATGACATATGAGGAGAGACTAAAGGCTATGGATCTACCAACCTTGGAACAAAGAAGGAGAGAGGAGACCTGATACAAGTCTATAAATTGATCAACGGAATGGACCAAGTGGATAATGAGAAACTGATCCTGAGAGAAGAATATGACACCAAGCACAAGATCGCATAGTAAAAAGCTGAGAAAGGGAAGATGTCTGAGAGATATAAAAATATAGTTTCCCGCAGAGATGTATTGAGACGTGGTACAATTTAGATGAAGAAGTAGTGTCTGCAACGAGTGTGCACACTTTTAAAGTAAGATTGGATAAGTGTAGATATGGAGACGGGGCCACACGAGCATAAAGCCCAGGCCCTGTAAAACTACAACTAGGTAAATACAACTAGGTAAATACACACACACACACACACACACACACACACACACACACACACACACACACCACGTAGCGTAGTGGTTAGCACACTCGACTCACAATCGAGAGGGCCGGGTTTGAGTCCCGTAAGCGGTGAGGCAAATGGGCAAGCCTCTTAATGTGTGACCCCTGTTCACCTAGCAATAAATAGGTACTGGATGTAACTCGAGGGGTTGTGGCCTCACTTTCCCGGTGTGTGGAGTGTGTCATGGTCTCAGTCCTACCCGAAGATTGGTCTATGAGCTCTGAGGTCGCTCCGTAATGGGGAAGACTGACTGGGTGACCAGCAGGCAACCGAGGTGCATTACACACACACACACACTCACACACACACACACACACACACACACACACACACACACACACACACACACGCACACACACACACAGTTATTATTATTATTATTATTATTATTATACAGTTTCTCACAAAGATGTGTTGAGACGTGGAACAGTTTGAGTGAAGAAGTGGTGTCACCAACGAGTGTGCATAATTTTAACCTTTGTGCGATGAGGTAATTATAAATTAATCATTCCCATCTGTGGATAAAATGGTAAACTTAAAAAAATCACAGGAGATAGTTTTACTCATGAAAATACGTTTCTCTTTGAAATTCTGAATACATTGATGTACTTTGCCGCTTGCTACGATCTCTGACAGCAAAGTTATTGCTTATCAAATATTCCTCCTGATAGCCACGATGTAACCCGCCGTGGAGAAACAACCCTTAGTGCGATACCAGCGCGCCAATTCTCTCTCTCTCTCTCTCTCTCTGGGCATATCTTTTGGGTGAAGAAATTGTACTTCCAATGAGAGAGAGAGAGAGAGAGAGAGAGAGAGAGAGAGAGAGAGAGAGAGAGAGAGAGAGATGTGTCAGCTTGTTTTGACTCTAGGCCTTTCCCTACTCTCCTAATCTCTCTCTCTCTCTCTCTCTCTCTCTCTCATTCTTTTTTCTTTCTTTCATTCATTCTTGTCTTCACTTTCACTAAAATCCACATCACTCCCAAATGACACGTATATATCACTATCCATCTCGTTGTTGTGATATCTCCCCTCATGTGGAGGGGACGTTCCACCCGCAGTGTCACGAGGGTTGCCAGATGTCTCCTCCAAGATGGAAAGATGTGAGCCTAGACTGAGATGAAATAGCAAAACTGGCAACTCAGCTCGTGGACAGTGTTGCCTGATACATACACTCGCCCTCCGACTTGAGTAAGAAAACAGGAAGTTTAAAGGAGTGGCACGAAAAATCATGATTACATGAACGATCACCGCAGCACGAAACGTACCAATGCGATCGTTCATGAACGATCACCGCCGCACAAGGGTTAAAGAAAAATTGGATAAGTGTAGATATGGAGACACGGCCACACGAGCATAAAGCCCAGGCCCTGTAAAACTACAACTAGGTAAATACTCACACACACACACACATTTGTGTAATAAAGGCATTTCACACCCTATGGTTGAACTGACTGACCTGGCCAGGTGAGGACAACTGCTTATTGTTTTGCCGTGAAAACTTCCGAGTAAGGCTGTTGGAAGGTGACATGATGATACTGTCCATTGAAGAGGCTGGTGACTGAGGAGAAAGGTCAACTCCAGCCTCTTCCAAAAAGTACTGGTGAGCAACATTCAAGAAGGAGCTCTCATATGTCTGCACAAAGTATTGTAATGCCACAACCAATTCCTGTGGGAAGAAAAACAGTGAGATATTGAACAAAAGATGTATGTAAAGACAGCCATGAACTTTTACACAGTTGCTACTCACCTGCCTGACTAGTGGAGACCCATCATGGGTAACAGTGGTTGCAAGGGTGATGGCAACAGTCTGGTCTATGAGACGTGCATGGTCACTTCTGTCCCGAGACGGTATGCTGCTGATGAAGGTGCCTAAGGAAAATACTGCAGCTCCTCGCACCTGCAACATCAAATTGTCACTTACATCTCTTAATTTTGAGATTTTCCTACCTATTGACATTTACATCTTCTGAAAATATACAGATCAACTTTACAGTACTTTTGATTTTTAATAATTTCTGTAAACTTGATCTTATTTTCTGTGAGAGTAAGTCTCTCTCTCTCTCTCTCTCTCTCTCTCTCATGAATGAATATGAACTTCCTTTGGCTCACCTCAGGAACTGGGTCAGATAACAGGGTAAACAATTTTTCATGAGCATTGTCCCTTGTAGCAGTCCAGCGAGCATCAGGATGGTGATGCCACGTGCGCCCCAAGCATATTGTGGCCCACTGTCGCAGGGGAGGATGGGGATCACTCACTTGTTCAAGACAAAGGGGCATAAGGCAGCCTTGCAAAGCTACCCGCTGTCCTTCTGGATGCTCCCACACTATCACACCCAATACAAATGCAGCCATGGTCCTGTGCTCTGCCTGAGGAAGGGAATTTATAAGTGACCAAATCATTGATAGGAAGTGTCTATGGCAAGATAATGATAAAGTTGAAAGCACAACAGAGCAACTTACTGGCATAGATGAGTCTGATAAAACTTGCAGAAAATACTTGTAGCCATTTTCACGCACCAGGTCCCCCTTACAGCTCTAAGTAAGACAAAAAAAAAAAAAAAAAAAAAAAAAAAAAAAAAAAAGACAATTTTATGAACAGGACCCATTGATAATTAAGTATTAATTACTTTAATAAAGATACGAACATACAGATACTGCAAATATGTGTTTGTCATTAAAGTGATCAACTCAGGAAAATTTTCTGCGTTGTAAAAAGATGAACAGAAATAGTGCCTTTATAAAAATATTAAGCATGCAACTGATGCAAAAATAAGACTTGGACTTAAACATGAATTAAAAGAAGACAAGCAAAGATATTATATACATACAGGATCAACAGCCAAAATCTTTGCCCACAAGAATACCAGCAGAGGCCTCAGCTCTCTGGCAGTGGACTGGAGGAGACGCAACACATAGGGAAAGATGCCCACTGACAACACCAGATTCACCGCCCAGGGTCCCAGAGCCAAGAAGCTGCCAAGAAGTTCCAGAGCCCGAGGGCGATGAACCTGACTTAAAAGAACCTGAAACAAATATCCATATTTTAAATATACATAAATCCATCATTATGAAAAATTTTGGTTTTGGTTTAGATCCTCACTTTCATATGAATAACTTAAGAAACATTTTCTCATTTATTAATTTTTATTTATTCTATTTTTTTCCAGTTTTATAGTTTATGACGACTAGGCTGGTGCCTCTTGATGAGGATTTTGGTTTGGGCACTTGGGAATCATTACCAAGGAAGGACTCTTCCACAATCTTATGAAGCTTTGATAAAAAAAAAACTTTTAATGTCCAAGCTAAAAACATTTACACATTTTTTTTGTTGCTGAATATATCAATGATGGGGTCTAATTTACCTGTAGGACAATTGGAAGTTGCTCAGGGGATTCTCGACACTCATGCCCAAGGTCAAGCCACACTTGGAAGGCGGTCAGCTGCTCCTCAAAAAATGGTGAATGCACATGTGAATAGGGATCCTCTGTACTGAGCACCATGGGCATCTGGTCAAGACACAGCTCCAGTGCCAGATCCCATGCTACCCACATGGGGTGCTGCAAAAGACCATTCAACCATTACTTTGTGTCAAGTCAGGAGTCAAGAATATCTTAGGACTATGAAGACATACTTTATTCTAAGCATATAACCTCACAATGGCTAAACATAACAAATGTAAATCAAGTTGTGTATAAACTAAAATTTTATTCCTTAACTTATACTCACCATACTCTGTCTTTTTAACCTATCAAGGTTGAAAACAGTGCAATAACTGAACAAACACTGCTTCTCTGTGGATGTAAACAAAAGTTGCTTAACTTGTGTAATTGTTGAGCTGAGCTAACTGATAAAATATAAGAATTTCTCAAGGGAGCTTCAGTTTCTCCCAGATTCTGCGGGTGAGTGATGAGCAGGGCTGCCAAAAGAACATAAAGGCCTCACTGAGATTCCTTCTCTGAAGTGAACATAGATACCCCATTTTCTATATTTCTATCCCCACAATGATATATATATATACATTTCATTTGGTAAAACTCTTCTAACAAGTGAATGAACTTGAGGGCTGCTGCACACTGGCTTTCAGACCCAATTAGCCCATAAGCATGGGATGAAATGTAACCTCACAACACAGGCCAAGAGTGCACCTGGTGTGGCATCCAAAAGACCTATAATCATAGTAATGCTAAATCTTGGATGAACAGATCTCTCTACAGAAAATATCTTGTCAGTCATCTACCACTGCCAACTCTCTATGTTACCTGATGTGTTGGGGGCAACTTGGGGGAGGACACTGGAGTACAATCATATGATCTCATGATACGCTGAGCCAATAGAAAGTTGCGAAACAGGCTTGCCACAAGTAAGTCTTGACGGAAAAGTTTCTGGAATAGGTCTGAAACAAAAATTCAAGAACATTTAATACATTATGCATGCATTTTAAAGTTGTGCACTACACAATTACTTATTCACTGCAATCTGATCTAAACAGCTGATAAAAACTCACCACGTGGTAAGGTATTCCAAGCAATAGTATCAGTAATAGCTGTGAAGATCCAGTTGAGCTCACCCAGTAATGTGCGCCGGTCACTAAGTTGGCCTGGAATCCTGCAAAATGATAATTACATGCTATCATAATAAATTCAACCAAATGGAACCATGAATCAATGCTC
This sequence comes from Portunus trituberculatus, assembly GCF_017591435.1. NCBI lineage: Eukaryota > Metazoa > Arthropoda > Malacostraca > Decapoda > Portunidae > Portunus > Portunus trituberculatus. The sequence goes on from NC_059296.1 coordinate 35,124, forward strand.
TTGACAAAATTAAATTTAAGTATAATACTTCTATTGGGTGTGTCTGTTACCTAACACCAAAGGATAACAAGACATGACTAACTAAATACTACAAGGTCAACTGAAAATCATTCATAGTTCATCACAAGTTAGGAAATATGACTTACTTATCTGCATCATCAAGGTTAACTCCCTGTAATAGTTTGCCTTTATTATGCAGGAGGTGCCAACGCACTGCCATGCAGATAGGAGTGGTTAGGCATGCTGAAAACACATCAGCAGGAAGATCAGGATTCATTGGCAGAATTTCTTTTGCTTCACATGCCCCAAGCTGTATGCACTGTTTGAAGGAAGGTGGGGTAGAGCCAGCACCAGTGCCACTACCACCATTATTTCCTTTCTGTTTTAGTGGATCAAAGGGAGAATGAGTTAGTGGATTCATAAACTAATCAAATGTTGCCTAAAAAATAATATTTAACAATACAGTAAATTAATTCTCAATAATGTAGCCTCCTTTAATCAAGTTATATACTTCTAATCTTGTCTCCTGATGGTCAAAAGAATCCTTAAGAAATCTGATAATTCTAATGAAGACTGCAAAGAAAAACAATGGTTTAGAATTCTATGATTTTAAAGTCTTTTGTCAAATTTTCACATGTTCTAACTGAACATGTCAGTTTTCCTATCAGCATTAAAAGACTGAACCCAATGTCTATGGCATGACATGTGGTATGTGCATGTATGGATGTGTCTTCAGTTCAATATGTGGACACCGTTACATCTGGATATTAATAAAAGTTCAGTAACTGAAAGTTTGGAAATTGAAGGGATTGCTATACATACTTATATTATTACATACTTAAAGTACTCACCCTCCATTCTTCCTCATGCTGCTCTGCAAACTGCTCAAATAGATGGATGATAACAGCTGCATTCGAACAATCATAAACATATATGGATGGAGCACCCATCCATGTTTGAAGTTCATAGATGGATAATGGAATATACTGAGTATAACTCTGAAAAGAAGAGAAGATGTATGATACAGTGCTTATACATACACAAGCAAAGAGTAATATTCTAATTGTATAGTGATGGTTTGAGGTACATGATGAAGCTGAAAGCCATTTAATTTACTGCAGACATAAAGGTGTCGCTCGTCATTTTAAGATACCTTCTATGAAAAACGCATGTTTCAAAGGTAACAAAAATATAGTATGTAGGTAACACTGATTCTAACAAACTAGATACCATCACTATTTCACTATGATTCTATAAGAACAACTCAAAATTCATGACTTTCCCTTATAATTCTATGTACTTAATCTGTAAATCTTTCCATTACTAGAAACATTCATAATTTTTTTTTTTTGAGTGGCTACCAGGTTTACTTACACATTCCCCTAGGTTCTCAAATTACAACCCTTTCAGCAGTATTTCCCCCTTAGGAAATAGCCAGTTATCATAAGAAACCAAGTCTGGAATGAAGTGAACTCAGCCTGAGGAATTCAGTGCTTAGTTAAGAAATCCTATATCAAGTGTAAAAAATAGATGCAAGCCATTGTTATTGTCTTACCTTGTTAAATACCCAAATCTCTCCATTTGTAGTTGGTTTAGGGACACCATGCCCATTGTAGTGGAAGAGGACGCGTTCTTCCTTGGCATTCCTCCTTAAAGACATGCACAGCTTCTTGACTTCTTCTACAGTGGGGTCAAGGGATTGTTTATAGCGTGCACGAGGCTGCCATCGCTCATAGGCTTTCTGTAGGCTGTTGCCAATTGCTTCTATAGCTTTGGATGGTGGCATGGCAAGAGGGTCTGAAAGCAAAATATAGATTAAAAAAAAAAAAAAAAAAAAAAAAACAGTTGGGACAGTAATCATGGGAATGACAGATTATATGTCAAAAGAAAAACTAATTAGAGGTCTCCAGAAATTATAAGAAACATCTCTCTTTTAAGTTTAATTAATCATAGACCATTATTGGTCAAATATAACTACTGCCTTGCTATCCTTCCTTCATCAAATACTGAAATATTTTGTAAGGTATACAATTTGTCCTGTAGCCTGGTGTATGACTAATTGTATTAATAACTGATGATTACTCATAGGCATGAATGTACTCAATGGCTAGTTGATATGGTAAATAAATAAACAAAAATAAACTTACCTATCCATGCCTCTAGGCGAGCACAGGGCTGAGTCTTAACAATGTCTGGTGGATCCACAGGAATGTTGAGACACAGCACTAGTGCCACACTTACTGTCTTCATCTGAGGCAATGAAATAGAAAAAAGAAAAAAAACAATTACTTTACAATACATAGAATATTTTGGGGCAAAAATGGGGGAATCTTGAGCTGGAATTGTGAAAACAGTATCATAATTCATTCAGTAATGAATATTCCTGCACAAAAAACCTGAGACAACACTAAAAAAAAAAAATCACAACTAAATGCAAGCAAGAAAGTACTGCTCCTTAGTGGATGAGAGAAATTTTCTGCCCAAGATGGCAGTAATGGTATATATGTGCGTGCTTTCAGCCACATACGGGAATATATTATAAGACACTCTTTAACTACTTATTTTTCATGTCTTGATCTTAAAAGACAATTTCACTGGCTTAGCACTCCAATTATCCTACAAAAACATGATCATGCAGAATCTTCCCTACTTAAAAGAGTAACATTCCCAATGATATATAAATGACATTTAAAGTTTCTTTCCGTGCTTGTGCCATATATGTTTAGCAAGCTATTTCACACCTTTTCACATGATACTTGCCAACTAATAGTTTACTTTTTATCTAACTTTCTCTTCTTTAAACTCAAAAGCACAGATCGTTTTCCCAGCATCAACCTTATTAGTATATCAGCCTCACACAAGTCTCAGCATGTCATGTGCCCTGACTCTACCCAATAATCTAAGAAGAATATGTCTGACTCCAAGACGTGGTTGTGTTCTGTCCCAAGTCCCACATCGTGCCCGCCCACCCCGCAGAGATGGAGGGCAGGCTGACCTTACCCGTTCCTTGAGTCTCCACGAGTGTGCTGCAGTATTGGGCGCCTTGATGGCCTCCAGGTGACGCGCCTCACTCAACACCTTCACGGGCTCCTCCTCCTCCTCCTCTTCCTTCTCCTTACTAATTCTGTTCACCTCCATCCTTCTTGCTTGAATTGGGGAAACGCAGATTAGCACGTGAGGGTGGCCAGCCTCCACCACACTCTTGTTTACATCGTACATAGCGAGGCCGGGCTTAAAGGGAATTCCAGGATATCCATTCATATGAAAGACTGCTTTTTATTTATTTCAACACATTGTGTGGATAAATATAAAATTTTACTTTCTAAAGATAAGGATATATTTAGTCTTATAAATATCATATTTTACAATATTTTTTTGAAATGTGGAGGGGAAGGGTTGGGAGAGAGGTAAGGTATAGCGTAATGGCGTGATTGCTGCCTACCTAGGTGATGGTTTCACTGATCTTAAATTGCACTTATCTTATTTTGGTATGTTATTTTTATATCAATAGCTGCCCCTGGGACTACCATACCTCTATTGTGACGCAGTTCATAGATACTCGAGCTCACGGTCTAGATAGTACTATCTATGCTGTGTTCGAGCCCTCCACTGCCAAGGAATAAAGGGGGGTTCACACGTGCCAATTTCCGATTGAAATTTTACGTAGGTAGAGTTTCCAACTCATCCCTTCCAATCGGAAAGTGTCACACGTAGCGACTGAAAAGTATCGACTAGTTGGCGCCTTGGCGGGAAGTGAGTGTGCACAAACAGCTACCCGCCAAGATGTCTTCCTCCAGTGACAATGTTGAAGCGTGGTTGCTCTTCTTTTGGTGTACCGGAAGAGTCAACAGAAAAGAAAATGACTGTGGATACGTCCCTGGCTAAGTAGAAGGAATGAAAGGAGTGTCTATCATGCACTAATCTTAAGAAGACTATGCACAATTGCGATCAAATTAAATGCTCACAAGTTTTCACTCTCACCTCCAACAACACCTTGCATTGAGGGAAGCAGTTCTTGGAGAGAGGCAGCTATTTCGTCGAACCACGATTTGCGTTTTTTTTTTTTTTTTTTACCGTATAATTCATTTCTGAAGTCCCAGATATGTTCTTTTTCCCTCACCAACTCTAACTAACATCTTCTTTATACCTGCTGGAGACCACATTTTCAGAGCTTACTCCGTGACGTCACGACGTAAATAAAGTCGCAAATCAACTAACAAGACTAACATGTTGGTCTTGTTTTACAACTGCTTTCTGCACTCTCTAGGCACCAATTTTGAGTCGGAAACTCTACCTACGTGAGATTTCAGACGCAAATTAGCACGTGTGAACCCGCCTTTAGTGAGGCTTCAATTGGTCATGATTGGTAAAATACATTATTTTTCAATAATTTTCTTCATTTAGTGGAAGTCGGAGATAATTATACTTGTCATTATAGATATTGCTCTGTGTTCCATACTCTCCATCCTTTCCAATCCTTCTTTTGATTTATTTTCTATGGTCTAGATTCCATTTTTTTTTCTCTCGCCAATGACTGAATTCCTTACCATATTCAATAACCTGATTCTTAATTCTAATTAATTTGTGTCGTTTAAAATTCTTAAACTTTGTTGAAGTCTTGTTTCCTTCATCTGTAACTTTACACTTTTTTTTTCTCTCTCTGTACGACTGCGACGTACGTACATCATCTCCTGAATTTCATCTGTGAATTCACACAGCAGAAATAGCTGCAAACGTGTGACTGTTCGCGTCAGTCAGACGCTCCGGCGCCTTACATAGCTTGGGTCTACCTAATGGACGTCAGTTGTGTGATGCTACAAATGATGGACAAACAAGGACTCTGCCTCATCAATAGGATAAACACAATGAGAACCTCA
>NC_059296.1:42500-55000 GCF_017591435.1 Portunus trituberculatus
AATGCAGCGATAATTTTGCCAAAGTATGCTTATTACTCTTATCTCGTTTTGAACACAGAGTTAGCACAATGAAAAACTGTTCTTCATTGAGTCCTCGTTGAGTTATTGGCTGTGCACAGTTTGGTCATCACTGTGCTTAGCCACTCCTATGTAATCTATGCGTCTTAAGTCTCCATGAAACACGTTCCTCGGCCTTACCAAAGAGGTGGCGGCACTTTGTCTAAAGTGTTTTAAGCTGGTGCTATAGCAGGCGTGACCTTAACGGCGACCCTCACCTCCTTATGGCTGTTGTCCTCCCTCAGCAGCTCTCCGTCCCCACTCCCGACAAGGTCGTTCTTCTCCGCACCAGCTGGACTCCCTAACCTTTCACACACAAACACACACACACACACACACACACACACACACACACACACACACACACACACACAGGCGCGCGCTATTCTAGATTTTTTTTTATTTATTTTTTTTTTTATTTTTTTTATTTTTTTGTTCTGGCCAATAACGCCTGCAGGTAATTTGCAGATTATTGGAAGCGCTATTAAGCTTCTACCCATTAGTGGCGCAAGTAATTTTATTGATAGTGAACTATAGTTATATACATTTTGTATTATCATACTTATTATTCATGGTGTGCTTCATGTGAAACTATAAATATAATTGCTCTATTGTGAGTATCAGTTTCTGCAAGTATGATAATGATACTTTGAACATTAAGAGGACGTATGACGCCATAGATGAATTTTTCCTGTACTGAAAAAGACGTGTTTCTGCTGCGTTTATTCCCATGCTGGTTATGTGTATAACAAATTGTTATGACATAAACACGTGCTCATGGAGTACAAATATGCTGGGGATCAGAATAAGGTGAGCAAGAATCACTTTCCACACGTCAAGCAACGAAGGCAAGCGGCCATCGACTTGTCTTGCTTGGGCTTGCGGTCATCCCCTAGCATGTCTGCCGGCAGGAAACTATTATGTCCATATTGTCCACTTACGTATTTTTACATTCATAAATGTTAATTGGACGTCTTTTTTTTTTTATGAAGCATTCATATGAATGTACTTCACATGAAAAAAATTAATATCCATGACTGCATAACTTACATTACTGCTACTGCTGCTGCTGCTGTGACATTTGTTACTGCTGCTGTTGCTGTTTGAAAACCTCATGCGCAAATACGATTCAATGACAAAACCTGATTCATGTATGTATTATCTGTACATGTCATAACAATAAGTCTGAAAGAAAGATCGTAATCACAACCACACGTCTCGTCGCAAGAGGCATGAGAATCCAGAAGGTTGCTCGAGGCCAGCCTCTCACCGTATTGTCTTTTCTCTCCACGTCGGTGTTATCACGGCTGTAGTGAGGTCACTCTGAATAACACTGTGGTTAGAGTAAAGGATAACTACACAACATTACCATGGCTCACCACACTCTCCAGTCTTCTCACAGCGGAACTAGTACCGCTGACTTTCACAGTATGAAGGAGCCACGCCACACTAATGATTCTAACCCCCACCATAGTGACTCACTCTGACATCGTATTACAGGTAAGTAAGTGTTTGTCTCTTACAACCTGTTGATGCTGATGATCAGTGTTCAGGAAGCTTTGTCTCTAAATTGTCAGTGACTGTCTTTCATAGCCCAGACCAGCAAGATTTATATTAATAGCACTTTTCTTAATTCTATTGTTTATACAAGAAAAAAAAATGAGACATGAAAAAAATATATATATATATATATATATATATATATATATATATATATATATATATATATATATATATATATATATATATATATATATATATATATATATATATGGGTGGTGACGAGGACAGATCGATGAAGGCAGTGTTGAATGTTTACCCTGTAGCTTCGTTAGGCTGCGTCCTAAAAACTATCTGTTCCAATACAAGAAACAACAAACATCGGAAGTCTTCCTGGCTTAGCGATAAAAAAAGGAGACCAAGGAGGAACAGAGGAAAAAAAATGCCCATGAACTTGAGAAGGAGAGAGTTATAGCAGGCCACCTCTATACTGGTTGACTTTGACCTGTTGGTGTCCTTACCCACGTTCACTACAGGTTCACCATGGGAGCCACAAAGGGAATTAGCATAACCAGATATCAACAGAGTCGATGAAGCATTAATGTGTGGGAAGCAATAAAGTTTAAACGAGGACAGAGGGAATGAGGCAAGAGCAGTGTAAATCGTTTGTGATACTGACAGTGCGAGGACGAACCATTATGATATTTTTCCTTTTAGCATTCAGATGGATGTGGGTAGTGGTCACTCCTGCTCGCTGAAGGTGGGCGTGAGCAAAGGAGAACAAGTGGCGTCCGTTATAATTACTGTAGGTCTTGAGTGAAGGAACACGCCCTCTTTATGATCAACAACAAACTGGTTTGGTGAACCGTTTCTGACTCACAAATATCATGAAAATAAGAAATGGCTTTCATAATAAAACTGAATTACTGAGTATAGAAAAAAAAAGAAAGAAAATAAGGTTTTGTGATGGAGATGCTGAGTCCTCGTGAGTTGAGTTTTTATAACAGGCTTAATAATGGAAAGTCCGGCATTACCAGACTTATTTTGCTGCAGTGACCAGCACAAACAAGGGGAAAGTAAAACTAAAATCCTAAGAAATCAAGGTATCATTGCAAACTGAGTCTCCATGCAGACTCTCATCCTCTGTTTATTTCCAGCCATAATCCTATCACCATTCAAAATTCGTCGTATGAAAATCATCATAAAATTTTCTCATGGCGAAGGAGCAAGTCATGGTGCTCTGTTGAGTAACATGAAAGTGAAAAACAAGTGACGGTCTGGCAAAAGACTGCGTGGCCTGAGTTCCAGACACACACACACACACACACACACACACACACAGAGAGAGAGAGAGAGAGAGAGAGAGAGAGAGAGAGAGAGAGAGAGAAAGGCAAGACTATTCCCCCTCACCGAAGACCCAGCGTCCTGCGCAGGCCAGGGGTTGTAGGTCATCGCTACCTGCTGCAGCACGCCCCGCGGTGATGCCACCCTTCCCTGATGCCACTCCAACACGAGACGCACCTCCACATGTCTTATACAGATGGCTATGAACACTTGCATGGTAACACTAGTCTTGCTGGACGAATTACCGTATTTTGGTGGGGTCAGTTTAGCCTGTGTGTGAGCGCCATCAGTATTCACCCAACAGAGAGAGAAACAGGTTTTTAGATGACGGGTGACTGATGCCTTTCTGAACCAGCCACAGATTTTTCACCAGTCGTGTTACCATGAATTACGACACAAAGCACACCTTGCTTCCGAATTCTTTTAGTGTGATCAGGAAAATAAAATCAGAATCGTCATAATCAGAAACCGATAAAAAAAAAAATAAAAATGGAGTTACAAACATGTCAAATCAAGAATCGATATCACAAGCAAGACCGAGAGAGAGAGAGAGAGAGAGAGAGAGAGAGAGAGAGAGAGAGATTTAAATACTGCCAAATAAGAATCCACGTGCAGCTTTATACTGTGGCACTACATTAGCTTTCTATTGTATTGTATTGTACGCGCCAGAGTGTGTTGTTTGTGCACGTAGTACAGATGTATACAATACGTGTTAGGTAACATCTTGGAATCCTTCAGTGGTTTGCGCTCTGGTGACGTCACCTTTGTTTTGGCATTCCTGTAGTGTGGCAGGGCACGTGATCTTTATTTCACATCCAGCGGGCCACGTGATGTGTTTGTTTATACACAGCGGGCCACGTGATGTATTTGTTTACACCCAGCGGGCCACGTGATATGTTGTTTACATCCAACGGGCCACGTGATGTATTTATTTACATACAACGGACCATGTGATATTTGTTTACACCCAGCGGGCCACGTGATGTGTTTGTTTATACCCAGCGGGCCACGCGATGTGCTTGTTTACACCCAGCAGACCATGTGATGTGTTGTTTACAGTTTACACCCAGCGAGACGCACGATGTACACTCAGAGGCCATAGTGATGTGTTTGTTTTTTTACGTTGTGGGTCACGTGGTGTTTTTTTTTTTTTTTTTTTTTTCAATTTTTTTCATTTACATATTGTTTGACCTTATATCACGTGTTACTTATATTGGAAGAGCTATGCATATACGAGTGTCCTGCACGTGTATATACCAATGACTAAGTAATGATTTGCTCAATTTGTGTTGAGTTTTATGAGAGAGAGAGAGAGAGAGAGAGAGAGAGAGAGAGAGAGATCTGACTGGACACACACACCAGAGGCGTTCCACATAGCGGGGCTCTCTAACACTGCTGCTGCTCTCTCTCTCTCTCTCTCTCTCTCTCTCTCTCTCTCTCTCTCTCTCTCATTCACCACCAAACTCTTGCATCCACCATCACTATCACTACGATTCTCGTTCCTTTCTTTTCATTAAACATTCATCTCGTCTCCCTTCATGCCCCGCATCTCTATAACATCCCTCCCTCGTCCCGCTACGTGCACTGCACATCCATCCTGACACTAGCACTTCATCACTACTCGTACTTCACCACATCTCTCCTGTCCTTCGCAATTGAGTTCCTTTTTTTTTTTATTATACGCCATCTTCTGTTCCCTTGAAGCCACTCACTGCCTCTTGCTTCCCTGGCCATCCATGACTTCCTGCTTCACCTGTACAGCCTCCCAATGATCGTGTTTGCTCGCCAGTCTCTTCACGTCACCTCAATGTTTGGTGTGTGCCACTCTCAGCCTAGTTACTCGTCTACTCAGTAAACAAGATAAAAGAGAATAGCGTTAGTTACGTGCATAAGAACGAGCAGGTGGAGGGAGAGGGTGAAAAAGGGAATGGAGGAATGGATAGAAGTATAGTAATAGCGGAAATAAAGGAAGAACAATAACAACAACTGCAATGGATGTCTATGTTTTCAATTTCTTCTCTTAGTTTGTGCCTTTGTGATAAAATAGTTCAGTGTTCAGTGGATGCGGGCAATATGCTGTACTGTTACGAATAGAATAGAAGTGAGAGGCAGTAAAGAAGAAGAGGAAAAAAAAGAAGGAAAAGAATGAGGAGGAGGAAGAGAAGGAAGAGGAGGGCGACGACAGCAACAAAGATTATTGCGACGAAGAGTATGACAAAAAAAGATGAACAACAGCAGCAGCAGCAACAACAACAACAACAACAACAACATCAGCAACAACAAAGAGCAGGAACATCCAAGTAGGAAAATGCAAGAGATGCAAACTGAATTCATAACATTGACGTTGAAGGTGGCAACATGGAGTACTGTACTGTGTGTGTGTGTGTGATTATGTGTTAGGTGTGTGTGTGTGTGTAATTCACTGTTTGATCTGCTGCAGTCTCTGACGACATAGCCAGACGTTACGAGCTCAGAGCTCATTGTTTCCGATCTTCGGATAGGCCTGAGACCAGGCACACACCACACACCGGGACAACAAGGTCACAACTCCTCGTGAAAGGAGACACACCCAAATATCTCCACCCGGCCGGGGAATCGAACCCCGGTCATCTGGCTTGTGAAGCCAGCGCTCTAACCACTGAGCTACCGGGCCGTGTGTGTGTGTGTGTGTGTGTGTGTGTGTGTGCATGATTATATGTATGTGTGTGTGTGTGTGTGTGTGCGTGATTATGTGTATGTGTGTGTGTGTGTGTGCGTGATTATGTGTAGTGTGTTTCACTGTTTGATCTGCTGCAGTCTCTGACGAGACAGCCAGACGTTACCCTACGGAACGAGCTCAGAGCTCATTATTTCCGATCTTCGGATAGGCCTGAGACCAGGCACACACCACACACCGGGACAAGGTCACAACTCCTCGATCTACATCCCGTACCTACTCACTGCTAGGTGAACAGGGGCTACACGTGAAAGGAGACACACCCAAATATCTCCACCCGGCCGGGGAATCGAACCCCGGTCCTCTGGCTTGTGAAGCCAGCGCTCTAACCACAGTGTGTGTGTGTGTGTGTGTGTGTGTGTGTGTGTGTGTGTGCATGATTATGTGTGTATGTGTGTGTGTGTGTGTGTGTGTGTGTGTGTGTGTGTGTGTGTGTGTGTGTGTGTGTGTGTGTGTGTGTGTTTAGAATGTTTAAGGTGTCCGTTTCGCCGTGGATCGCTGTGAAGGTTATGGTGATGGAGGCTTGCGCAGAAAAAGAAGAAAATAAGTCATAAACCTTTTTTTTTTTTTCCTATTTTATTTATTTATTTTTTTTTTTTATTTTTTTTTTGGGGGGGAGTGGTGAATATGAGAGAGAGAGAGAGAGAGAGAGAGAGAGAGAGAGAGAGAGAGAGAGAGAGAGAGAGAGAGTGAAAGAGAGAGAGATTGAGAACCAGGAAAAAACAACTAACAAGGAAGAGATACCCGTCGCGTCGTACTATGAGTTTCTTTCAAGGTCAAGGAGAGGCGCGAGGCACGTCCATTCCTCACTGTTCCGCCCCACCTCAATCCCAACCCCTCCCCACACACTGCCCACATCTCTCTCTCTCTCTCTCTCTCTCTCTCTCTCTCTCTCTCTCTCTCTGGAAAAATCTATATAAAAAACAAAAATAAAGATAAAGACATTTTCCGCACGCTTTCATGAGAGAGAGAGAGAGAGAGAGAGAGAATTATTGACTACAACAACCCAAAAGTAACGAAATTTCATCACGAATAGTGGCCTCATGTCATTTTCTATATATGTTTTGTATGTTGAAGCACTAAAATGACAGCAAAGCTAAGATACCAATACATACAATGGCGTCTCCATCTTCCACATCTGTAGCTCTTCCCCTTTCTCTTCCTCTCATTAGTATACCTCTCCAGCCGTTCCTTATCTCCCCCCACACCCCCCCATCCGTCCCTTCTTCGTCCACCGAGCGGCTGCGTCTCACATGTTTCTCCTCTAGCCTTACGACCTTGAGCGGGCAGGTGTGCTGGGCAGGGAGGGGCAGCGGTGATGACAGCAGTCGGTAGGTAACAACCAGACTTGCTCACTTGCAGCTGTGGACTTATTCGTTATTTGTCTGAAAGCATCTTGGTCATGAACGAGGTCGAGGGGTGCTTGGGCGGGTTCTTGGGATCTGAGATACGGCCAGGCTTAAAGGGAATGAGATGAGAAGGTGAGATAAGGAAGGTCTCAAGGCACAAAATGGTTCGGGCAGTTCACTGTGAAGAGTGATGACTGAAGAAAGCCTCCAGTAGTCATACAAGAATGTCGTGGGTGAATGCAATGTTTCAAGTTTCAGTTAATAAGAGGTATTGGTGTTCAGCATTCAAAGTCTATGCAGTGGTGAGACGTGTTGCACAAAGTCAATAGAGAATACCGCTCGACACTTTTGTGGCCAATGGATAACAAAAGATCTAGTCAGTGTCATTACAGGTTACACTCACCGGTGTCAGATAACAGTAACATAATGGAATAATGGAATAAGAGAAGCAAACAGTAATACCACCATAGTAGTGGCCAGTTTGTGGATGAGATAATGCTTGTCAGTAAATGATGTTGTTAATCGCATTTTTTTCTTTTGTAAGTGTAAAATTCCTTGTTCGGCATGAAGAGTTTTCATGAGTGATCAACCAATAGCAGCATTCGTAAAAAAAAAAAAAAAAAAATCAAGAAAAGTGGTCACGGCTGGGATTTCTCATCAGTAGCAGCGCTCTGGCGGAAACGACAAATAGGCAGAAAGTGGAATATGAAGTAAAAGAAATGTAGACAACAAATATCATGACTATGACGACCAGCCACAGTATGTCAGAAAACTGTTCTTCCGCTAGGTGACTCTCGAGGTCAGCCGTGTCTATATAGTACAGGTTTTAAAGTTTGATACTCAGAGATGTCGCCAAATAGTGTGTACTGGTGCGGGGTGTGTTGCAAGTAAACAAGTGTCCCCTGCTGAGTACTACGACGAACAACATAATGACAAAGGAGACAAAGATATGTGCGCACATTTTTCCTTGAGCAATCCACAGCCACGGCTTTGATATTATGTGCGGTGAACTGTCTCGGCTCCACTTTACTGCTGGTGCAACACAGATGATTACACACACACACACACACACACACACACACACACACACACACACACACACACACACACACACACTGCAAATTACTATAATAGAGCGCAATAGCGTTCAAATACCTGAGTCAAGGCTTAAAATAGAGAAAACGTAGCGCTGGTGCAAAATTATGTTGGCAAACTATAGTAAAGTGGATATTTACATTGTTGTTCAATCTTTGCTGTATATCTCAATCTTGAAATATCGAAGCCACCTACATAATTAGCTGCGGTAAGAGCATGTATCGCATAACTGTACAAATGAAATGTTAAGTGAAATTAATTTATAATAGAAAATTTGTAAATGTTAATACTTTATACGCACGACCTTGTAATTGTTTGAAGCTTAGTTTGTGTCGTCTCAAACAAGCATTCAAGTGCAATTAATTAATTTCGTGTATGGATTAATGGGAAGTAAGGAAAGCTAAAGATTTCGTGCTTGTTCTCGCCCCCTGTTGGATCTGGCCAAGCGATCACTACTCTCCGACTCACACTAAGTTTAATACTTGTAATATATGTAATGTAATGTAATGTATGTAATGTATACATAATGAAATTAATGAATTACACTGTTATTGTTTTTCATCATATAATTTGGTGACATTTCTGGACCATCACTGCATGCGTGGTCCGACTGTGACACAAAAGAGATGTTGTAAGAAAATAGATATGAAACAACTTTATTACTATTACATATATACACGTATTTTCGATTCAATACAAATCGAGAGAATGGGAAACTGAAAATAGAATGACAACTCACGAGAAGAACGTGTGTGGAGGGCAATGAATTGACAGAACACACACACACACACACACACACACACACACACACACACACACACTTGTGAGAGAGAGAGAGAGAGAGAGAGAGAGAGAGAGAGAGAGAGAGAGAGAGAGAGAGAGAGAGAGAGAGAGAGAGAGAGAGAGAGAGAGAGAGAGAGAGAGAGAGAGAGAGAGAGAGAGAGAGAGAGAGAGAGGAAGAACTACGAATATAATTACATCGGAACGCGGAAGATTTTAAGATGCACCAATTAGAAAAAAAAGGTAGAAAAAAACAACAACAACAAAAGTCACATGAACATCGAGACAATGGGCTGGAGGGGGGGAGCAGAGTGGGTAATGTATGTTGTGGGTTACAAGACAGCGAAGGTGGGGAGAGCAGTGCGCTGGTTTCCCAACGCCCCTGGTGAGGTAAGGAGGTCTCAGTCCATGGGTAAGGTTCGAGCGTAAGATCGCATGTGGTCTCATAGGTTGAGGGAAAGACGGTGATGCTGCAACTGCTGGTCTCGATCTGTAACAAACGAGATCACGCTGACCAATGAAAGCGATGGTGATGGACGTGTGGGTGAAAGTGAAGGTGGGTGTTGCTGCACGGGTTCACAGCCTCGTGGTTGTGTCTTGGGGATGTGCGGGGTATTATTTGATTAAATGTCGATTACGGGATTCAAGTTTTCACAAATACCGAGTTGGTACACGGAATCTCTGAAGACTCCACATATCCATCATCTCCCGTGCAATCATGTTAAAATACTACAACATTTGCAACATTTGTGAAGTATACAACGGAAGTACAATGGAAATACGTCAGCAGCACTGAATGGGACGCGTGCGAGTTTTCAACACCATGACATTACTTTGCAGCATTCCAGGGAGTGTCGTGAGAAAACGCGACCAGACTTGTGATTGTACCTCTAGCCTCTGTGAGAAAATAATTGATAAATTAACGCTTTTTATTATTAGCGAATCACTCTTGCGATGGGGAAACACTGTATTATGGAGTGCAGTGGTGCGCAGTGCAAGAATTAAGTACAGTGGTTATGGACGGTGTTGCCTCCACCTCCATCTCTCGCGTCCACTTAAGCGAGACGTGACCACTATCCCCTTCACCACCACCACTACCACCCCTATACCAGCACCACCCTCCCTGGTCCTGCTCACCCCTACGACATTTAAAAGGAATCTCCAAGCGCTAGTAACATTTATTATCTCATGATTTACAGAGGGTCAAGTTTCCCTTCCCCTCCACATGCCTTTTTTTTTTTTTTTTTTTTTTTCCCCCTTCCTTTCAAAGATATGTAAGCAGTGATTTGGTGCGTTCTTCTGTTGCCTGTCACTTTTCTAGCATTTCTATCTGCAATGCTTCTACTCTTTCCCTTAATACTGGATTTCCCCTTTTTTAGCAAGGAGTTGCTAGATGACCTTCGGAGGCTGTTTCAGGGTAGGCTTTCAGATGACTCAGTTGAGGGTTCATTGGGTCTGAATCAGAGGTTGCCTTATTAAACTTTTTTTTTTTCTTTTTTAGTGATTGCAATAATTATCTGGAGATCATCATGTAAATTAACACTTTCTGAATAGCTTTCTTTTGAGTACTTGTCTTTCGTATTCCATTGTATGTGAAGCTCATTTTGTTTCAATAGGAGAGAGAGAGAGAGAGAGAGAGAGATTATATAAAAAGAACGACTATTTGATATCCTTATACAGGAATGACACGTGGAATGTAACAGAAACTTCAATGCACAATGAGTAGTTGTCACAGAAAATGTGCAGGTTTGGAGCAAGAAACGAAAAACTGTTTAGGTGAATATTTTTACGCCCTGTTCTTCCGCCTTGCCTCCTGAACTGTTGATTTTGCTGATCTATTTATTAACTTATTTATCTATATTTATTTAATAATCTATCTTTTGATAAATGTTGATGAACGAAGAAGTTTTGAAACCTTGCCATTTTTCAGCGATTAGAGGAAGAGGTTAAAAAAGAAACTTTGATGTGTCTTGTCGTTGCTCGGTCCAAGATCGCTTACCATGAGGCCTTGGTTTGGTGTGTGTGCAGGATCATACAAGGCGGCACATAACACAGCTGAAGGTGCAGCTACATTAGTGGAAAGGTGATGCGGAAGTGTGAAGCGGCAGCGGCATAAATGTGAGGTACCAAACACCGGGTTGAGTATCTTTCATTCACTCCAATGGTGCTCTTGGTATGACTGTGCTTCCTGCATTTCCTCAGTGTTACATGCCATGTCGTGTGCTACTCGTACTTCCATGATCACTGCCCTTCCTTCTTTAGAGCTTTCACTTTTCATTAAGAGACAGGGCTAGATGGGGTGCAGGATAAGGCGGTGCATTGAAGACCTCTCTGTTTTTTGTTACCTTTGTATTGATCCGCATTATTTGCCACCCATATGAAGTGTGATCTGATAAAATGAACAAGAAGAAACCAGTGTTTGATTATAATGACTACTATCAAGTTATACGTCATTCAACAATTAGGCTTGTTACTTCCTTGTGTGTGTGTGTGTGTGTGTGTGTGTGTGTGTGTGTGTGTGTGTGTGTGTGTTATTATTCCAAAAACAGCAGTTGTTGCATATCAAAACAATGTGATGATAATTTTCTAGGATTTAGGTCGTTTTACACACACACACACACACACACACACACACACACACACTTTCTTTTCCTGCAAACGTTATAAAAGTCAACAATAAATTAATCTTTCTTAGTAGTACATCACGTAATGAATAAGTCTTTATGCATATCTCTCTCTCTCTCTCTCTCTCTCTCTCTCTCTCTCTCTCTCTCTCTCTCTCTCTCTCTTTTATTCATCTTTCCATTGTAAAAGCTAATAACAAAGCCACATTGATTAAAATATGCTGAAATCTTCAATGTGACATATTTTGAGTAATTCAGAAGTGTTTAATGATTTCGCGCTCAGTTTTACCTTTTTACCAGAGAGTACTTTCTCTGTCAGTTAATTTACTCTTGGCCGTACTTGCTGGGCTATCAACAGCTGACGCACCACTTGAACCTTTTCAGAAGTAGGCGCAAAGGTTACTTTGAGTACATTTTTAAGTAGGCATCTCACTGTGTTGGCATGTTTATCATGCAGACTTGATATGTATGTGCGTGTATCCATGTTCATCCTCATGGTAGCTGAACAAGATGTGTGGTGGGTAAGAGGGTTGCCTGGTGAGTGAGTGGGAAGGAGGGTAGACGGCGTCAGGTGAGAGGCGCGAGTTGGCAGCCTGTGGCAGGTGAGCGAAGCTGCGAGCGAGGGGCCGCGGAGTCAGTATTTTCCTGGTCGGTGTAGTGTCAGCCCACACGTCCCCGGGATCCCCATCGTGACTCGCCTCAGCTCCCCTGAGTTGTATCGTGATACCCCAGTGTTGCATATAAACAGCTACCTTGAGGCCGAGGTGCCACCAGTGTGGTGCAGCAAGAGGGAGACATTTTCATCGTACAAATTTTAAGCTGTAGGTCAGGAAAACGTCACATGTGATCTTCAGTATTTGGTCACCACTACCAAACATGCCGTCCTACTCCTACAAAGTTAATGTGAGTCACCTCTCCATGTTCATCCGGCTGTTTCACTTCCGTAGGGGATACCAATGGTTCGTTGAGGTCTTCATTATCTCTCTCTCTCTCTCTCTCTCTCTCTCTCTCTCTCTCTCTCTCTCTTATTAATAG
>NC_059296.1:65000-67500 GCF_017591435.1 Portunus trituberculatus
TGTAGGTGCTGTTCACCTAGCAGTGAGTAGGTACGGGATGTAAATCGAGGAGTTGTGACCTTTTTGTCCCGGTGTGTTGTGTGTGCCTGGTCTCAGGGCTATCCGAAGATCGGAAATAATGAGCTCTGAGCTCGTTCCGTAGGGTAACGTCTGGTTGTCTCGTCAGAGACTGCAGCAGATCAAACAAACAGTGAAACACACACACACACACACACACACACACACACACACACACACACACACACACACACACACACACACACACACACACACACACACACACACACACACACACACACACACACAGACACGGCAGTGTCGTCACACTCGGCTGTGGAGGAAGGAAGCTGTTACACTTGATGGTTGGCCTGTGCACCGAGCACCGGAGAGCAGGGAGGATAAAAGAAAAAGAAGCTATGAAAAAAAGGAAAGAAAAAAGAGGAAGGAATGAAAGCAGGAAGCAAATAGAATGAGGAAGTTGAGATAAAACTGAAAAATAGAATAGGAAGTTGGTCGCTTTTTTTTTTTCTACATCCCTTAGAACACACTCATACAGTTTGAATAACACTACGCAGCCTCATCCGCCACGTGCAGCATGTGGATTACTTCTTATGAGAGTCTTGAAATTTCCAATGGAAGTAGACTGTGTAGCATCTCGTCAATAGATTTATCGACTTAATGGTATATGTTGTTTTACCTCTCTGACTGTCGAATCTGTCTGTCTGTCTGTTTTATCTATCTATCTTTCTTTGCTTATTCACCTTTTTACTATCTTACTATCTTAAAAATAAATGAGAAGGGAATGAAACCAGAGCTGAAAAGATAATAAATAGATAATCAAAATAACATAAAAGAAAATTACGTTGACTGATCTTACTCTCCACCAACATTCGTCTCATTTCCTTATGCATTGTTACTTTCATTGTTCCTTTATTCACCCTGTCCTTCTTTCCCTCGTCCCGTGAATACTGTTCCCCTCTCTTTATTTACGCCACAACAAAAATAACCTTCCGCAAGCAACGACACAAATACTTGCCACTACGTTGAGTGTGACAGGACGAGTAAGAACAGCGAGCGGCGGCCACTTTGATGATGAAGGAGGGAAGAGGAGGAGGAGGAGGAGGAGGATGAGGAGGAGGAGGAGGAGGAGGAGGAGGAGGAGGAGGAGGAGGAGGAGGAGGAAGAAGAAGAAGAAGAAGAAGAGGACAGGAAGTCGATGTAGATGTGAGTTGGATGGGAGGAAAAGGGAGATGTGAAGAATGAGGGAGCAGGAAACATGAGGAAGCTGCAATGATGAGACAAAGGGAGGGAAAAATAGAGAGAGAGAGAGAGAGAGAGAGAGAGAGAGAGAGAGAGAGAGAGAGAGAGAGAGAGAGAGGATAACGGTGACATTGGAACATGGGTGGTGGATAAGCTCCATGATGTTGAAAGAAACCGCTTGAAAAACACGGCGCCCGGCAAGAACTGAGGACACGGGAATGGAAGCAGGGAGGAAGGGAGGAGAGAACGGAGAGAGGACTTTCCCCTCTGCAATAAAAGAGCGAAAGTCATACAGTCTCGCCCAGGGTGTACCCAAAATAACGTTACTTTTCCCTCCCTGACAAGTGTTAACCGACCGTGCACTGAAGGAGAGAGAGAGACAGACAGACAGACAGACAGACAGACAGACAGGCAGACAGACAGACATAAGAAAAAACTCACTAAAAAATATATTAAACACTAAGAAATATACAAAATCAAGAATGAATAAAGAAAATGAAGCAGAAGGGAAGAAGGAAGGACAGGGAAAGGAAGACTAGACAAGAGAGAAAAAAAAAAAAAAACTATAAGGAAGGAGAAGAGTAGCTGAAAGGAAGAGAAGGATGAAGCAGGACACAAAACTAAGGAGCAGCAGATAAAAGGAAAGCCGGAGGGAAGGAGGACTTGCGGGTGAGAGAAGGACGGAAGGGGAGGCAGGTGGCAGGGAAGGACATTGGGTATAAGGGAGAGTGAAAGGGAAGGGGATGGGAGGGGTTTAAAGGCTGTGGGATGGGGAGGAGGTGTGGGAGGGAGAAGGGACGCGTAAAGGAGGTATCAGTTTCAGGGTTTGTGTAAAGGACGAGTCAGGTTGAGTAGGTCTGCGCTGGTGGTGGTGGTGGTGGTGGTGGTGGTATCCTTGTTTACCTTTGGGATCACTTCTTGCTGTTGCCGGTGACATTAAGATTCCCTCACACTCCTCCCTTCCTCCTCCGTCCCTACCCCCTCATTTTCTCTCTCTCTCTCTCTCTCTCTCTCTCTCTCTCTCTCTCTCTCTCTCTCTCTCTCTCTCTCTCTCTCTTTGCAGCCTTCGTGGTAGCAGTAAAATGACTGAAACTACTAAATTGTACAGAAACGTAGGTCATACTGTTTAAATTTCATAACCACGCGCGTTACTTCCTCTCTTTCTTATTTTTCGTTTTATTATCCAAAGTTCATAGGTTTTTTTCCCGATCTCCTAAACAGATTCCTTCCCTGTATTCTG
>NC_059296.1:72500-162500 GCF_017591435.1 Portunus trituberculatus
GGGGAGGGTTAGGTGATTGCCGGGTGACGTAAAATCCTTGTTTGTAAATGTTACTTCTTTACACATTTTGTTCAGTTTGTTATGCGTGTTTGTTTTCATTTATGTTCTGTTGTTGTTGTTGTTATTGTTGTTGTTGTTGTTGTTTTTGTTGTTGCTAGAGGTAGTAGTAGTAGTAGTAGCAGTAATTTTTGTTGTTGTATCAGTAATAAAAGCAGCTCTTAAGAGTTATATATAATTTTTAATTATGTTTATCCATTTTTTCACTTTCATTTTTTTTCATCTATCTCTGTCGTCATGATATTAATATCCCTATTTTTTTGCATAATGTGTTTCGAATTGTTTATTGTGTGTGTGTGTGTGTGTGTGTGTGTGTGGATGAGGTGTGCCTTGGCCTCGCTCCACTCCAGACCAGTCCCACGGGCGGCCAATATAACCTTTAGCGAAGTATTGTAACGCCGCGCTCTTTTTTTGTTTGTACCTTGGGAAGAGATGTGAAGGAGGGGAAGTCAAACGTTTTGCATGTGAGTGTGAGTGGTAGTGCGAGACATTACCGTGGTTCGTGTGTGTGTGTGTGTGTGTATTTATTGTATTCACGATCGCCTGCGGGTCACCCAGCCAGCCTTCTCCATTACGGAACGAGCTCACTCATGGACCTATCTTCGGATAGGACTGAAACCACAACACACTCCACACACCGGGAAATCGAGGCCATAATCCCTCGAGTTACATCCCGTACCTACTTGCTACTAGGTGTACAGGGGCTACACATTAAGAGGCTTGCCCATTTGCCTCGCCGCGTCCGGGATTCGAACCCAGCAGGCCTTTTCGGTTGTGAGCCGAGCGTGCTGACCACTACACTATGTGTGTAATTCACCAGGGTGTGTGTGTGTGTGTGTGTGTGTGTGTGTGTGTGTGTGTGTGTATTTACCTAGTTGTAGTTTTATAGGGCCTGGGCTTTATGCTCGTGTGGCCCCGTCTCCATATCTACACTTACCCAATTTTTCTTTAAAACTATGCACACTCTTTGCTGACACCACTTCCTCACTCAAACTGTTCCAAGTCTCGACACATCTTTGCGGGAAACTAAATTTCTTAACATCTCTCAGACATCTTCCCTTCCTCAGTTTCTTACAATGCGATCTTGTGCTTCTAATGTCATATTCTTCTCTCAGGATTAGTTTCTCATTATCCACTTGATCCATCCGTTAATCATTTTATAAACTTGTATCAGATCCCCTCTCTCTCTTCCCTGTTCCAGGGTTGGTAGATCCATAGCTTTTAGTCTCTCCTCATATGTCATCCCTTTAACTTCTGGAACCATTCTTGTAGTGTGTGTGTGTGTGCTCGCTACTTCGCAACAATTCCCAACTCGGACACATGTTCTATTGGTTGTCACAATTATCTTTCATCACCTTGTTAACTTGCTATTAGAGATGAAGCGAAATTTCACTTTTACAGCCGAGGTGTGAAGTTTAAGACCATCTGGTGCTGATGGTAATATAATTCATTTTAAGCATTGCAGTGGTTAGACTACCCCTCGGTTTGAGAGTGTAGATTGGGTATTGCATAAATATTCGTTCCTCGGTAGGGTAATTGCTTGGCTGACTCCGTCTCATCACTGGATATGTAGCCAATGGTATTTTGGTATTGGTGGTTGTAAGAATTTTGGTTATTTTCTACATTATAGTGCCCCTGTGTACAGTTCCTGCATTTTTTTATTGTGTGTGTGTGTGTGTGTGTGTGTGTGTGTGTGTGTGTGTGTGTGTGTGTACTTCATCACGGTCGTCTGCTGGTCACCCAGCCAGTCTTCCCCATTATGTAGCGAGCTCAGAGCTCATAGACCGATCTTCGGGTAGGACTGAGACCACAACACACTCCACACACCGGGAAAGCGAGGCCACAACCCCTCCAGTTACATCCCGTACCTATTTACTGCTAGGTGAACAAGGGCTACACATTAAGAGGCTTGCCCATTTGCCTCACCGTGCAGGGACTCGAACCCGGCCCTCTCAATTGTGAGTCGAGCATGCTAACCATTACACTACGCTGTGTGTGTGTGTGTGTGTGTGTGTGTGTGTGTGTGTGTGTGTGTGTGTGTGTGAAGCAAACCAATAAGCAAACCAGTATTCCTACTGTAGCCATGTTCTGTTTCATGTTCATTTGTTAAGCATTATGCTAACCTTTTTGTTTTGATATATATGTTAATTTTCTTAAATGATTCGTCCAGCCTCTTTTTGTAAGCACATACTTTTCCTTTTAATCCATTGCGCAGATTCTTAATTGGCTCAGGGATATTTAGAGCTCTCATACTTTGATAACTAACTTCTAGGGGCGTAACAATATATATTGTTTTGTCTTGCTCAAAGTGTTAGACTTAAACTTTAATTGAAACTTTGCAGGACCCCATCAGTCCCATATCATATAAACAGCGAACAGTATCCCCGCCGAGCAATACTACGACAGGGAACGGAACTGCTGAACAGCAAACCAATGGCTATGCTGCCAATGGCACAGAGGAACGCTGGAGACAAAACTATGTGCCAACACCGTATGAATCTTACAAGGTAGTGTGTATTATCAAATATAATATACGTACTATTAAGGATCATTTTCCCTTGATTAGGAGTTCTTTTGGGTGGACTTGCATTAGGATGGACATAGTTTCTTCTTGAAAAAGTTGGATTTCCTTGCTCTTATACAATGTAATCATTGAACGGCACCTCCCATCTGAATAGCAGGTCAGGATATCTGATATTATATTAGAAGTCATATACTGAGTAGAGTGACAGACTGGTCATGAGCAAGTTTGTGGCATACTTTCAGCTTCATTGATATTTTCTCTAGGTAACGCAGATGAACTTTTCATCCTTTTCCACATCAGGCAACTACCAAGTTACAGCAAATGATAAACTCTTGAACTGTGCCAGTAGCTAGCAGGACAAGTGCACAGTATTGAGGGTTGAACACTGCAAATGCTATTCACTTTCATAAGCACAGTTACACAAAGTGAAACCCATACTCTCTGTAGTCCCAAATCTTCAAACTTCTTTTTTGTTATACAACAAATGTAAACCTTTTCCAGTTTTGATGATACAGCCTTGAAAAAAATGGAGGAAGGAGGGAGCAATGCTTGAGAATTCACATTCACTCTTTCTAGGAGCCATATTATGTCCCTACTTTTCCTGTCCTTCATGCCTCATTAGTCTGCACAGTGTCACTTCCATTCCATGTTTAAGTAAACTACCAGGTGCTGCTTGGGTGAAGAAGCTCTTATGGTTGTGAGGGAGAGAGTCATTATCCCACTGGTGTGAGCAAGTCACCCTTGTGAGATGGTGATATTGTTGCATCAGTTGTGGTATTAATAACATTTCTTCTGAAAATTTGAGGGTTGGTTTTCAAGGGACTGAAGAGTCACAATTTTTCCTTTGATATTCCTGCTGATGCCAACCATACAAGTGATTTATGCTTGACTCAATACAGACCAATGGAAATGGATCCACCCAACCCATGGATGCAGAGTCTGGCTCATCAGAAGAAGTTGGAAGGGGACACTGGGGATCCAAAGCTGAGTTTATGCTCTCCTGCATTGGCCTGTCTGTTGGCATTGGAAATGTCTGGCGATTTCCATACCTTGCATATGAGAATGGGGGAGGTAAGACAATGCATAATGGAGGTACTTATAAAAAGAAGAAAAAATAATCAGGAAATTTAATTTTCAATAAATTTGATGTATATTTAAAAACTAGTTATAGCGAGACTTATTGAAAATTATACAACACACTAGTTATTCTTTTTACTTTCTCATCACCCAAAATATTTAATTATTCATCCATTTGTGTTTTATTGGAATAATGTTGATGTATATTAAGCACACAAATTTGTTTTGGAACCCAACCTGCATATCTCTTTATTTTTATTTCAGTAAAATTTTCATTTCAATATGATTACATACAAGTATACTACTTCAAATGCTACAATATTATCCTATATGACTGTATTCTAATCATGTATGTATATTTACTAAATGATTGTCTTATTTGATATATTGAACTATGATTAATGTATGGGTGATAATAAGCTTGATATATCTTAAAGTTTTTCTCCTCTTCTCTCTTTCAGCGGCTTTCCTCTTCCCATACATCATTCTGCTAGTGTTAATTGGAAAGCCCATGTACCTGATGGAGACAGCTTTGGGACAGTACAGTCAATTGGGACCCATGAATGTTTGGCGCTGTGCCCCGGTTATGCAAGGTTAGTTCTTTGTATTGGAATTCAAATAAGGCTGCATTAGATCTGAACTGTGCATTGAGAATGGGTTGGCAGATGGTCTGCAACCCATAGCTATTGCATATATGGATCCTTCTTATGTCATACAAGTTTTTTTTCGAAGTAGGACTGCATATTTTTGTGCTAGGAAGTCCCTGGAAGCGTCTTGGAAAAGCTAGACAGGAATTATGTCACCTGCTGAAGGGGGAGGGGTTGTCCCAGCTTCTGTTTCAAGATGTCTCTTCTTGTGGTATTTTATTTGATAAGTGCTTCTTGGGTGTTTGAGCATTTTTTAGGCCTGTTATTTTAAGTTCAAAGGTTGATGACTTAGACAAGAGATCTTGTTTTACCTTGTAAAAATAAAAATAAAAAATGGGGGAGGAGGCACCCAGTCCCTTTTATGTTGGTTGTTTAGTCACTTTACAAATGCACAGAGAATAAAATAGTAGTGTTCTTTCATCTTGGCAGTGTGTGACCAAGCCATCTCCCCCTACTGCAGGGGGAAAAGTAATGATGTATACAACTAAACATAAAGGAGATGTTTTTGTTGTGTGAAAACTTGATATTTTGCATTGAACTTTTTTAGTAAAAGAAATGTTTACCTAATTTGCAATTTATGAAAGTTCGGTAGTGTTTAATGTTTGGTAATACTGTATGTAACGTGTGATAACACCATTTTGTAAAGAAAAAAAAAATTGGGCATTTGGTAAAGTATTGCCTCTCTTTCTGCAGGTGTGGGCTTTGCGATGGTGATCTTATCCCTTATCACAGCCATATACTACAACCAGCTCATGGCCTACACACTCTACTACATGTTTGCAAGTTTTGCATCTCAGGTTTGTATCACTTAAAAGTTTATATCCCAATGAAATTGTTGTAGTGTGCCAATTAAACATCAGTGTGCTTAAAAGTTGTAAGTATTAGTGACAATTGATGTTCATTTGATATGTCAATTTTGGTATATCTATCAAAGCAACTCCTTAATTTTCCTCCTGTTAAACACTTCCTTGGAGAATGTTATAGAGCTATTCCAAACATCTTACAGACTGAGTATTATAAGTCTTAGCTTGTTTTACCAGTGCCACTTATAGATTTTGTGTTATATTATGAGCTTGATGAACAATGGATACTGCATGACATATTCTGACTTTCTGCTGTTGTTTTCATCATAGTATTTGGTAATATTTTGATGAAAAAATTGCAAGTGGAGAACTGGTGTACTTCAATGAAATACAGGCAACCCCCGCTTAACGAAGGGGTTACGTTCCTAAAAAACCCTTCGTTAAGCGAAACTTCGTTAAATGAACCGATTATAACAAGTTTAACCCCTGACTTGAGCTTCCATTGAGAGTAAACAAAGCGAGAATGCATCATAGTACAGTGAAAGGTTTAATGAAAGTAAAAATTATGAAGTTAAACATTTAGGCAGTTTAATTTAAGTCATTATAATGTACACTAATGTATGTATGTACGTAACATTATAATGTTGATGATCTTAAATTTATGAAGGGAAGGAGAGTGAAATGGGAAAGACACTAACCGGCAACCTGTGGAATGTAAACAAAGGGTGCATCATTGTATCACATACAAAAACTTATGTACCACATTTCCACAAGGCTTTCCATTTTATCCATTGCAGAGTCACAAGTTCAGGTGGTTCTTTTAGCTTGCAAGGAAGATACAGTCTCACCAGCCTTCTTGATAGAGTCTGCTGACTTGAAAATAGTAGAGACAGTAGATGGAGTCAAGATGGTGGCGAGCAATGCTATTAGTTTTCTTGCCTCTCTCGTGTCTGTGAATAATATCCAGTTTCACTTCGAGATTAA
The DNA here is from genome assembly GCF_017591435.1 of Portunus trituberculatus. Taxonomy (NCBI): domain Eukaryota; kingdom Metazoa; phylum Arthropoda; class Malacostraca; order Decapoda; family Portunidae; genus Portunus; species Portunus trituberculatus. Next base: position 78,593 of record NC_059296.1, read on the forward strand.
GAGACTTCCTGGACTTCTTAGCAACACTAGGTCACATTGCAGGGCATTTTGGTGGTAAGGTGAGCAAGGGAAGACGAGCTGCTGCTGACACTGCTATTGTTTTGAACAGGGGGAGTGAGTGGTGCGCGTGTTGTCCACAAGAGGCACAGGTATATTCAAAAGCCTGTCAGCTTGCGTGATATGGCGGTGCTTTCAAACTTGGAAAAAATTACCTGGATAAAATTTCGTTAAAGCGAGTTTGGTGTTCGTTAAACGAGCAGATGGTAATAAAATGAAACCTTCGTTGTAGTGAAATTTCGTTATGTGAACCTTCATTAAGCAGGGGTTGCCTGTATATACTGTATGTACTTTGTTCACGGGTTACTCTCTTCAATTATGTTATAATTTCCTGTTAAAATATAGTGTGTAATTTAATAATTTCAGGTCCCGTGGGCAGATTGTGATCCTAAATGGGCTGATGAAAATTGCTTTAAAGTGGGAGGATTGTACCCGTGTGCCCGGTACAATCTTTCCAGTCCAACTGATACTGTTAACTGCACAACAAAAACTGAATCATCAGCAACTCAGTTTTGGCAGTTAGTAGTACTTGATATATTAATGTGCTAAGATTATTAGCTTTCTTAGTTTATTGCTGTGTGTAATTACATAATAGAAAGACTATGAGTTGTATTTAAATTTTATTAATTTGGCTTATTGAGTATTTTGCGATTCAAAGATATGAAGAAAAATAAACTTCAAAGTTTTATGAAATTTTACTTGTATATATTACACTTTAACTAAAATTTTGTGCATAATCTAATGAATTATTTAATTTTCAATATCTTCAGGAGAGGTGTGTTGCGTTTGGACAAGGGTGGCCTTAGAGAATTTGGTGACATTGGTGAGATCCAGTGGGACTTGACTCTGTGCCTCCTCCTATCATGGGTGATTGTGTTCCTCTGCCTGATGAAAGGTGTCAAGTCATCAGGAAAAGCTGTCTACTTTACTGCTACTTTCCCTTATTTTATCCTCATTGCCTTGCTCGTTGTTGGGGTGAGGTTAGAAGGAGCAATGAAGGTATGTCAACATAAAAGAAAGTATTAATTTTGAAACAGAGATAATGAATGTAAATTTTGCATAACAATATTGGCTTGACAAATGCCTATATTCTCTCTCTCTCTCTCTCTCTCTCTCTCTCTCTCTCTCTCTCTCCATCTTATAACAAAGTATATTGCAAGAAAGCAGTACATATTGGCTCATCTCTTGTTGACTTTTAACAGAAAGAGCAAAGTGGATTTGTCTTTCCCTTTATTGTGGAATTGCTTGGCTTTTTTTTTTTTTTTTTTTGCTTTCTTTGTTCATTATTTAGATATAGGGATGTCATAACGTGCTCATTTATCAAAATAAAATCGATGTATTTTTACAAACCATAAATATATATATATATATATATATATATATATATATATATATATATATATATATATATATATATATATATATATATATATATATATATAAATCTAGCTTGAGTTGTTTTGTAATATATGATCTATATAGTGTAAAAAGTTATATTGTATGCACATTCTTGATTTTTTTAATTGAAGCTGTAATAGAAAATTATTTTCCAGAAGTGTAATTTTAATGTGCAAAATTGTTTTTGTTTATGCATTGACTTTTGAAACATGATGACTACATCATTCTGTAAATGCATTTTATTTTTTCAGGGCCTGAAATTTTTATTTGTACCTCGCTGGGATGAACTTTTCAGTATAAATATCTGGAGAAAAGCAGCTGAACAAATGTTTTTCTCACTATCAGTGTCATGGGGTGGACTGATAATGTTTGGATCATACAACAAGTTTAGAAACAAGGTATTGTCTCCCTTTGTAGTTTTTAAAATGTTTAAAAGGAATTAGAAATATTAAAGATTATAAGGAAAATGCCATGATGATATTAATTAGTACATTTTTTCAATAGGTTCACATTGATGCGTTCATTGTGTCATCACTGGACTTCATCACCTCCTTGATAGCTTCTGTTGCCATCTTCTCTGTGCTGGGTGCCATGTCTAATGACTTGGGGATTGACATCAGAAACCTTGCTGCCTCTGGTTTGTTGTTTTTGTTATTTTACGTCAATTTATTTACTTATTTTTATTTATTTATTTTTTTTTTTTATATATATATAAAACATTAGAGTTGGATTTGTATCATATACATTCATACTGTAACATTCATTTAATGTGATCTTTACATATGTTATATTTTCTTTAGTTTTCTTTACTGGTTATTTAGAAATGGGATGTCAGAATGTGCTCATCATCTCCATCATCATTACATTTATTGTTGTAAAATAAATGGCCTGACTTTTATGATTCACATTCAGAAATAAAACCCCCCCAAAAAATATGAAGAGGCAATCTGGATTGAGGCAGGTTTATAGGGGATATTTTTTCCATCTGGGTGCTTCCAGCAATCTAGAGCAGCCAGTAGGTTTCACCTGAAAGCATTCACACAGTTAAAGTAGCTACTGGCTCACTAGCCACTGCATCAAAGCATAAACAATCAAGATGGAGTCCTCTAATAAGCTGGTAGCTAATTAGAATTTTGCTGTGCTCAAAGAAAAAAGAAACAAATCAATTCTGCATATTTTCCAATTTCTTGTTAATAAGTTCAAATATTCTATTTCTTTATTATATGTAATGGTTATTGTTAAAGAATTTTGCAACAATATTCCTCCTATTTTCAATTTTACATTGATAGATGTTCTCATTTGACTGGAAAAAAGTTAAGAAGGCAGCCAATCAGTTTCCTGGTTGGTCTGGCAAGTCAGCAAATCTTGGCAGCATTTCATTCCTGGCTGCAAGCAGCCATGAATCACTCAATGTAAACCTGCATTTACTTAATGAAACTGGTTAACCTGCATGAAATACATTACTTACTTTATTGCTTGCAAATGATCTTCAGTCAACTTACTACAATAAAGAATTCTGTTAATAAAATCAATATTTTCTATATTCAGGTCCAGGTTTGGCCTTCATAGTTTACCCAGAAGCTATTTCCCGTACACTTCCAATCCCTCAGCTGTGGTCAGTCCTCTTTTTCTTCATGCTGTTTACACTTGGACTTGATTCAGAGGTAAGTTATTAATATTTTCTCTATTAGATACTGCTTACATAATAAAAATTCATGGCAGTTAGTGAAATTAGCAGAAAGAGTATAAGAAAATCTGAGGAAAAATAAGTAATTCAGTGAAAAAATTTTTTTCAGTTTGCCCTTTTAGAAACTGTGTTGACCGCCATCTATGACACATTCCCAAGGTCACGTTCCCACAAACTTAAGTTAACTGGTTTAGTTTGTGTCTCCTGCTTCCTTATGGCTATACCTCTCTGTGCCACAGTAAGTAAATTTACTAACATTTTTTGGGAGTGAAAGTGTACAAATTAAGGAAATTTCATGTATCTTCATGTCCACTTGAGTGAGATATTGCCGCATACAAGATTACGATGAGTGTAGACAGAATTTGAATTATTCATATGTGGACTTCCTTTCATTTCAGCTTGGCCAATATATCTTTTCCCTGATGGACACATTTGGTGGTGGTATTGGAGTGCTTCTCATTGCTACCTTTGAGTTGATAGCACTGCACTGGGTGTATGGAGTGAGGCGTTTCAGTGATGATCTCAAGTTCATGATTGGATACAGTCCCTCCATGTTTTGGAAAGTCTGCTGGGTTTTTATTGCACCAGTGTCTCTTATAGTAAGGACAAATTGGTTTTTCTAAACAATGCTGATACTGAATATAATATTCCTTTTAAAGTTAAGGTTAGCAAAACATAGAGTGGTATCCCGGATACATCTGCTCTGGCATACACCCAAATTGGCTTATGCTCTTTTTCTGATGGCATGAATTTACATCAGCTTGCACCCACGCTACCAATGGTGCCATGCTATTGTGTTCCTGGCTAAAATCTTATACCTGCCTAAACTCATACTCACTTTGGCTGTATAGATTATGAAAAAAAAAAAAAAAAAAAAAACATACATACATACATACAAGAGCAACAATGTTCCATTTCAACTGTCACTGCAAGACTTGAGGCAGAGGCAGACAGGTCTGCAGTTTACCTGCCTAATTGAGCTGTTTCTTGTCAGAGTTGGCAGGATAAAGATTATTGTTGTTGGTGGCAATTTTTAGGCTGTTCATTGCATATAAAGTCACAACCTATGAGGATGATTAATTGATCTGTGGGTCATGCCCTGCCATCCACAGTCCATCATCCCTCATTCAGGCTCTTCAGAGTTGACATTTTCTCCAAAACATTTAGGGATTGGACATTTGACAGGTGAATGAACACTTGCAAAGACTTGTGACTCTTTACTGGCTCAAAGAGGTATTAAATGACACAAAAACTGGGATAATTGATCACAGCCACCAGGATGTCTTAGGGGGGCATATATCAAAAGTGTGGATTAAAAAAAGTGACTGCATTCGAACCTCACCTATAAATTACTATCAAATGCACGGCAAGGTTAATCCATTCACTCTCTGTGTCATTAAGAATCATTCGGTGTGTCATAATGCTTCACATGGTGTTCACTGAGACCACCGGCAGTATCTGTCTCAATGGTCTTATGTTCACAATTGCTGAAGCCCATGGTGCTCAGTCAGTCCGGTGCTTCCATCCTGTGTTGTCATAATTTTCCGCTATGGAGTTTACAATTTTCCAGACCAACAAAGGCAAGAAGTGTCTGATGCACAATGGATATAGTATATACAGGGTGGACAGCACTTTGGTGGATTGTTACATTTCTTATAGATGTACTGTACCAACAAGAAATGTAAAGGTAGACTTAGAACAGACAACACAATGACTGCCATTGTTCCGGTACATTTGGAGCATAACCATGAAAAGGATGAAAAAAAAAACTTGAAAGACAACTCCTACGTTCACAGGTGAAACAGAAGGCAACTGACGACATGATGGCAAGACCATCTAAGCTCATTAGAACGGAGCTGCAAACATTTCCTGAATATAAGCTAGAATCTGGTGATCTAAGATTTATAGCACAATCATTATATCGAGAAAGGCGGAAAATGTATCCTGTATGTATTGCCTAAAACTTGTGAGGAAGTACATCATGCTCTAAATTCTATGAATTCTATGAAGATTTTGTCCTTGAAAATAATCCATATTCTGGTATTGTTATCATTTCATGTATTACTAATCTTGCATTTTTGACGAACACTGCTGAAGAGATCTTCGTTGATAGAACATTCAAGTGTTGTCCAAAGTTCTTTTACCAACAATACACCATACATGGATTATGCAATGGGCATTATATTCCATTAGTGTATGCCCTCTTGCCAGGTCAGTCTGAGGAGATTTATAGAAATCTGTGGAAATGTTTAAATGACATTTGTTCCTCAAAGAATATGCAACTGGAATCCTCAGTGATACATGTGGATTTTTAATTTCCCATGATCACTGTTCTGAGAGATGTATATCCAACCGCAGTGATCAAATGTTGTCGATTTCATTTAGGGAAGGCCTGGTGGAGAAAAATTCAAAACCTGGGCCTCAGTAAGGATTACAAGGGCACCAACAGGGATATAGGCCAATCAATGGCTGAAATTATCATTTGGTCTACATTTCATTGACCCAACAGATGTAGAAGATTGCTTCGTCGAGGAACTAATGACAGATGCACCTCAGGATGAAAGATATACTCGCTTTGCGGACTAACTGGTTGATGATTATGTAACAGCAGAGTCAAGATATCCTCCAGTGCTTTGGGCTGAAGTCCCCTCAGATACAAAGTGTACAAACAATTCTGCCGAATCTTTTCATGCTCATTTCGATGAGCAATCTTATGCATCCCATTCATCTATATTTGTATTCATGGATGTACTGGGAAAGCTCCAGACTGCTACTTATATTAGGATCAGGAGTGTCAGTAAACCAGCAAGTACACGGAAAGTTGATAGAGACAGGACAGAGTATGCCGTGACACAATACAACAAATTTATTTCTGGGGAAATAAATAGACATAATTATATGAAGGGCTCGGGCAACAGATTCACAGCAAGAACAAACATGTAACTCAGAGATTTTATGGAAGAGGAGTGATAAAACCTGCTTTGTATGGAAGAGATAAGTGAAAATAACAAATTCAGCCGCACTTTTGATAGATATACGTCTGCGCTTTCAATGACGACCTGCCGCGCTTTTGATGTTAATCCGCGCTTTCGTAAAACGCTGTCTCAGGGAAAAGGAATGTTAAGGAGGTAATGCAATTTAGTTTCTCAGTCCTGCCACTGCAAGGCTAGACCAAATCAGCTAATGGTCAGTCAGACATGAGCAGTTTCTGGGCAAGACTGACTATTACAGTACCTTATGAACATTTTCTGGCCAAGACTGATTGTTACAGTACCTTACGATGAATACTAATGACGAAAACTATTTTTTGAGTCTACCCTTAAGATTTCTCCTATTACATATTATAGGGGCTGTAATTAGCATTAGTAATGTTGTAAAACCCAATGTGACCTGCTTTTATCCATTAGAGTTAATGTATTCATTATCTTTTTCCAGGTTTTGTTTGTTTATTCAGCTTTTGTATGGGAAAATCCCACATATAATGGAGTTGAATATCCAGATTGGGGAATAGCTCTTGGCTGGTTTTTGGCAGCAATATCTGTGGGCATGATCCCTCTGGTATTTGTCCTTACCTTCTTGAAGATGCTTTTTACTGGGGTAAGTATAACATTACAGTATATATTTAATTACATAATACATATGCATTAGACATTTCAATGAAATAAGTGAGAAATATCTTAGAGTAAAACTCTGTCTATGTCTGTATGTATGTGGGTGTGTCAAATTACCACAGAAAAATCATTAAACTGATTCTACCCTCCTTGATCTGGAGACTGACAAGCTATGTTGATAGTATTTTAAAGGGTTTTTTTTTCTTTTTCAGAAAATCAGAAATCTCTTCAAACCAGCTAGCAACTGGGGCCCCGGCTGCCCAGAGGCACGGAAAATGCTTCTGGCATCTCATGCAAATTTTGATATGAATGAAACTAAATATGGTATTGATAATCCTGCCATGGATAGTAGATATTATGCACAATAGTTTTAAAAATACTTTGGCATCTTTTAAGATGATATTTTATTATTTTTATTGGTGTGTGTGCATGTGTGTGTGTACGTGTGAATGTATTTGTAATGACAGTGATGTTTATGAGGGGGCCTGCTCACACTCATCTGTCTTTGATAGTCCCATTTAGTCATGGACGCCAACTATAAACCAGAGGACATTGCTGTCATGGCCATTCCTTATATAGGTCTCCTTATTAGGAAGTAGGCATTAGATATGAATTATTATTTTTACCGTGTGTGTGTGTGTGTGTGTGTGTGTGTGTGTGTGTGTGTGTGTATATATATATATATATATATATATATATATATATATATATATATATATATATATATATATATATATGTATGCACACTGTGTGAGGTTTATTTCTTTTATTAACTTTTACTTCATCTTTTATATATATTGTGTGAAGTTTTACCACCTATTATTTTACTATCATTTCGACAATTTTTAATGCAGTTAACTTAAATGCCCTTTTTATACCTGACTGAATCCCATCACATTTATTGGAACACCTATGTATTGTCATCTTGTCCTAAATTAGGGATCTACACACACTGAGATTCTTGCTAGCTCAATTAGGTGAAATTAGCTACCAAATATTGTCTTCCAAAATGTCTTCTAGTGTTATATGATTAAGTGCAGTATTCATTTAGTATAATATGCTCATATAAGCCTTTTATTTTGACCATAATAATTTAAATATATGTATTTTTGTATAGTATCATTACCATACACACACACACACACACACACAGTCAGCAACATTCGTATTTAGAAATCCCACTGACATGAGTGCTAGTTTGTACAAACTGGCAAGTTTTGCTTAAAACAAACACAGCCATTTTGTTAGCCGAAACAAGGAGTGCTCACAAAAGATAACTTTCCCTGTCATATACACTAAATCTGTTATTCTATACCTTTAAAAACATATGATAGGCCCACTTACCTCTTTCCATGTAGAAGTTATTTTCTCATGGTGGATATATTTCAAGGCTGAGAAGGGCAACTTGCCAGTTTGTACAATGCAGCACTCATGTCAGTGAGAGTTCTTAACTTAAACACACACACACACACACACACACTCGACTCACAATCGAGATGGCCGGGTTCGAGTTCCGGTAAGCGGCGAGGCAAATGGGCAAGCCTCTTAATGTGTGGCCCCTGTTCACCTAGCAGTAAATAGGTACGGGATGTAACTCGAGGGGTTGTGGCCTCGCTTTCCCGGTGTGTGTTGTGTGTTGATGTGGTCTCAGTCCTACCCGAAGATCAGTCTATGAGCTCTCAGCTCACTCCGTAATGGGGAAGACTGGCTGGGTGACCAGCAGATGACCGAGGAGGTGGTGAATTACACACACACACACACACACACACACACACACACACACACACACACAGGATTTTTCCCATAACAATTCATAATCATATTTTCTATTTTTTGTTACTTTACATCAGTCATTATACAATAGGAAATTTGGAAGGCAGCAACATAGTCTTTATGTATGTACACAATCATCTACTTAAGTGTAAAGAAAATATTTTTATCATTCCTCCCTCTCAATTTTTGTCTCATCATAAGACAAACATACAAAAGGAGACATTCTCATAACACTGAATCCTCTTTATGTAATTGTCTTTTACAACATGTAAGGAATATGAGGAAAGACATTCTCTATGTCCTGGGTCTCAGTGAAAGCTATATTCTATGAAGTATAAAATATGATTATCAGCCAGAGTCAGAGTCTAACCAGTTACTGTTCTATTGAATTATTGACCATAAACTCCATTTAATGAGCACTTTTATTTAATTTGATTAGCTTGTTTTTTTCCTGCTTGAAACTCAGAAGTCTGCTTTATTAGTACAGAGATGAAAATAAGAGAAAGAAACCAATTCATATTTATCAGGTTACTGAATATTTTGCAAATAAAGAAAATATAACAGGTTATTTCTATGGTCAGTGCGTGCTATATTTTTGTATAATATTACACTTTTTTACACTATCAGTTATGTCCTTTTGAAAGTCACTTATGCTTGGCAGAGTGCTCTGCAAATTTATATTGTTAGGACAAATTTCTGTATATAAATATGCACATAACTATTTTGTTTATAATTGTCTTTTAGTGTGTGTGTGTGTGTGTGTGTGTGTGTTTGCTTTCAGCTCAGAGATTGGCAGTTGCTCATTTTTGTTGGGCGTTGGCACTTATGATTATAATTCCTTGTTGTGAAGTATCAAGTAATATTTCATAGATACATATATACATATGAAAACTGAATCAAACTGCTTTTGTCAGTCTTATTTGTGCAATGGCAGCCATATGCCAAGTATTCCTTTCCTTATTCCACTTTTCTGCCTCATCATTTTCAATAATACTGTAGATACGTAACACAATTTTTGCAGTACAATTCAACTTGCACTATGAACTCTGTATAAAAAGCTAGATAGACCTATGAAACCTTGTATAATTTAGTTTTAAAATTGAATTTTTTTTATAATGAGATGTTCTATTTAATTAAAATGATCACTTCAAATCTGTGCATTACTTGAAAATGTTTGTCATCATCATTTGAGGCAAATACACATTATTATTATTACATAATATTATTACTTCCATATCAAATTATCCTTGAAGGCAGCATAATTGTTAGTAATTTGGTTTCAGGTTACTCCTGCATATCATTTATCAAGATATTAAATTTCTACATGCAACTGAAATACTTTTTTTTTTTTTCTTACTGAGTGTGAGATCAGATCAGTCTTCTAACTTTTACTTACAACTAATTATTCTTTAGATATCTATAAAGCTGTTTGTACTGAATACCTAGTTTCTATTCTTTGCTGTCTCTTATCATCTACTACCCAGAGATGTCCTCATGCATGGTATGATGAGCTGAACCTCCTGTCTTGCTGTAAATGCTACACAAACTCCACAGGTAATCAACTAATCTGTAATACATCTTAATTATTTTTTTATTCAGTGTCATTATAATTACAAAAGGATGTTATTCAGATTTCTATTTCTTTTCCTGCTGTAATGCCTTAGCCACATACAGTTTTCCCAGTGACTGACTACAAAACTGGGAGACTTGTTTGCAATAATTGTATATCTGTCCTGATGTGATCATAGCATCCAGGCGAGGAAGAGGAGCAATGGGCTTGAACTGTTTGTTAATGTCTTCCTCAGGCAGTGGAGGTTCTCCCCTGGCTTGACGCTGAGCATTTTCAGCAGCCTGTCAAAGTACAGTATTGAGATTATTAAAAAGCACTTCAATTATACCAATGAAAACTAGTGAAATACCCGTCATTAATATCTTTTAAAAATTTTTGAGGCTTAAAACTGTTTGAAATTAAATGTTTAGCAAAGTTTTGTCAAACTGATGTAGTTTTGCTACATAAATGTATGTAGCATTTTGCACAATAATGTAAGTACTGTTTATCGCTTTTAATTTTTCTAAATACCTACCCTTTTCTGCATGAACTTATGTTTGTCCTGTAGCTGTTTGGCATTCTGACGCTGGAAGTTGTTGAACTTGTTGGCCTCTTGGCTGAGGTCATCAACATTCTCCATGAGGCAGCGAAGTTGGCGGTCAAGAGTGGACATTGTACCCAGATCCAAAAATTGCTTCCCCTCACTTCCTGGCATAAACTGTAATCATATGTGTTGCTTACATTTATACATTTTTCATCAGAACAGTTCAATTTAAGCTCTTGTGGTATGGCGATCCAATTTCTGGTGCTTTGTAGCAAGCACACACACACATAGCTCACATAAATATTGTTCACACACTTAGCCCATCAGGCAGTCCCTGGCAGAAAGGGATTAGTTACATTCACTATTACACCGCAGGAGCTTAGGCATAGTGTATCTGGCACAGATATCCATAGCAAGGGCCAGCAGCATACACTGTCCCTTTACAATGAGACTGTTCCCTACTCTGCACCCACTCAAAGACACCTGAGCCCAAAGCACATGTAGGGTCCTTCCCATACACTGTCACATATCCTGACACCACCAGGTATCTCTACATCCTCTGCCAGCTATTGACAAGACTGCTATTTCTGTACTGTACTGCTATTTCTGTACTGCTGCTTGCCATTCACCTCTCACACACAATTGCTCCAATTTCCACTCTTCACACACTTTGTTCACTCCACATGTTTCTTTCACTGTCTACATTTATGACCTCATTACTATTCTCAATTAAATTTTCATTCTCTCCGTATATCCAAACCATCTTACAACCCACTGATCTGCCTATCCAACCAACTCTTACTCACTCTCTCTCTCTCTCTCTCTCTCTCTCTCTCTCTCTCTCTCTCTCTCTCTCTCTCTCTCTCTCTCTCTCTCTCTCTCTATATATATATATATATATATATATATATATATATATATATATATATATATATATATACACACACACACCTATGTACCTCCTAAAACAAATTCTTGGACATTAAGGGAATACGACAATATGATCAAGGATACTTTACAGAGTTTGGAAAGTGTATTATCTGGAAAATTAAGGTGATACTAGTAGGAGATTTTAATTGTAAGGAGGTGGATTGGGAAAATCTAGTAAGTGGTGTTGGAGAAGAAGCATGGGGAGAGAGATTTCTTAATCTAATGATGGAAAATATGATGGAACAGAGGGTGAAGGAAAATACTAGATATAGAGATGATGAACCGGCTAGACTGGATTTGGTGTTAACAAGAGAAGTGTACCTATGTGGAGATATACAATACAAGTGTCCTTTGGGAAAGAGTGATCATGTGGTTATGGAAATGCAGATAGCAACAACACAGCGAAGGAAGGACGAGACATACAGGAGTGGTAGATTGAATTATAGAAAGATGGACACAGAAAGTTTGAAAAATTATTTCAGAAAATTAGATTGGGAGATGTTACAAATCAGAGAAGTGCAAAAGAAATATGAGATTTTTATGAAATATTATAATGAAGGAGTTATGAAATTTGTACCAAAGTATAAACCAAGAGAGGAAGGAAGAAAGGATTGGTTTAATGCAACTTGTGTTAAGGCTAAGGAAAAGAGATGTGGCTTGGAAAAGATGGAAAAGAGCAGGAATATACTAAATAAGGAGAATTATAGAGTGGCAAGAAATGAGTATGTGAGGGTAAGGAGGAGGAAGAAAGAAAATTTGAAAAGATATTGTAGACAAGAGTAAGGAACATCCAAAATTGTTTTACAGGTTCATAAATGGTAAACTTAAAAAGAGAGAGTCCATTGAAAGATTAAAAGGAGAGCAAGGGATAGTAGATGACCCTAAGAATATAGTGGAATTGCTAAATAATAGGTTTCAGCAAGTATTTACTAAAGAAACAATGTTTGTAAAGCCACAGAATATACAAGGAAATGTGCACATGGAGGACATTAAGATACCTAAAAGGAGTTATATAAAATGTTGGAGGAACTTAAAGATGATAAAGCGATGGGACCAGATGAAGTTTCAGGAAAATTATTGAAGGAGTGTAGAGAAGAATTGATTGATCCATTATATGATATTATAAGGTGCTCATTAGAAACAGGGGAAGTACCAGTAGAGTGGAAGAGAGCTGAAGTGGTGCCCATTTATAAGGGAGGCAGTAAGGAAGAGCCTCTTAACTATAGACCTGTGTCTCTAACAAGTGTGGTCGGTAAGATTTGTGAGAGGGTGATAAAGAAATATTGGATACGGTTCCTGGAGGATCATAAGTTATTATCGGATCATCAATTTGGCTTCAGGAAAGGGAGGTCATGTGTAACAAATCTACTGAGCTTTTATTCAAGAGTGGTTGACAAAATACAGGAGAGAGAGGATGGATGGACTGTGTATATTTGGATTTAAAGAAAGCTTTTGACAAGGTACCTCACGAGAGACTGTTATGGAAAGTAGAGATTTATGGAGGACTGAAAGGAAAAGTGTTAAAGTGGATGGAAAACTACTTGAGATGGAGGGAGATGAGAACGGTAATAAGGGATGCAAGGTCGGACTGGTTGGTGGTGGAGAGTGGAGTCCCACAAGGCTCAGTGCTGGCACCAATACTTTTCCTGGTATATATAAATGACATGCCAGAGGAGTAAACAGTTATATTAATTTGTTTGCGGATGATGCGAAGTTGTGTAGGTGTGTGAAGAGTGAAGAAGATTGTGAAATTTTACAGGCAGACCTGGATAAGATTTGGGAGTGGAGCAAGAGGTGGCAAATGGAATTTAATCTGAGCAAAAGTCATGTGATGGAGATGGGAAAGAGTGGAAGACAGCCAAGAGGGTCATATAAGATGGGTGAAGAAGTAGTGTTGAAAAAGGTGGAAAAGGAAAAGGATTTGGGAGTGATAATACAAGACCATGGGCAGTTTGAGGCTCATATTGATAAGATGTTTGGAGAAACGTATAATTTGATAAAAATATTGGATTAGCCTTCCATTATATGGATAAAGATATGATGAAGAAATTAATTAGTATGGTAATTAGACCAAGATTGGAATATGCTGGAGTGGTTTGGTCCCCTTATAAAAAGAAGCATATAAGGAAGTTGGAGAGATTGCAGAGAATGGCAACAAAAATGGTTCCGGAATTGGCAGAAATGACCTATGAGGAGAGATTAAAAGAAATGAATTTGCCTACCTTGGAACAAAGAAGAGAAAGAGGAGATTTAATACAGGTTTATAAACTGTTGAGTGGACTGGATGAAGTGGATAATGAGCAAATGATGTTGAGAGAGGAAAACTTAAGTAGAACTACAAGATCGCATAGTAAAAAGATAGCCAAGGGAATATGCTTGAAGGATGTGAAAAAATATAGTTTCCCACAGAGATGTGTGGAGGTGTGGAATGGTTTGAGTTAGGAGGTGGTGTCAGCAAGGAGTGTGCATAGTTTTAAAGGAAAGTTGGATGTGTGTAGATATGGAGACGGGGCCACACGAGTATGATACCCAGGCCCTGTAAAATTACAACTAGGTGAATACAACTAGGTGAATACACACACACACACACACATATATATATATATATATATATATGGTATATATAAATGACATGCCAGAGGGAGTAAACAGTTATATTAATTTGTTTGCGGATGATGCTAAGTTGTGTAGGTGTGTGAAGAGTGAAGAAGATTGTGAAATTTTACAGGCAGACCTGGATAAGATTTGGGAGTGGAGCAAGAGGTGGCAAATGGAATTAAATCTGAGCAAAAGTCATATGATGGAGATGGGAAAGAGTGGAAGACGGCCAAGAGGGTCATATAAGATGGGTGAAGAAGTAGTGTTGTAAAAGGTGGAAAAGGAAAAGGATTTGGGAGTGATAATACAAGACCATGGGCAGTTTGAGGCTCATATTGATAAGATGTTTGGAGAAACGTATAATTTGATAAAAAATATTGGATTAGCCTTCCATTATATGGATAAAGATATGATGAAGAAATTAATTAGTATGGTAATTAGACCAAGATTGGAATATGCTGGAGTGGTCTGGTCCCCTTATAAAAAGAAGCATATAAGGAAGTTGGAGATTGCAGAGAATGGCAACAAAAATGGTTCCGGAATTGGCAGAAATGACCTATGAGGAGAGATTAAAAGAAATGAATTTGCCTACCTTGGAACAAAGAAGAGAAAGAGGAGATTTAATACAGGTTTATAAACTGTTGAATGGACTGGATGAAGTGGATAATGAGCAAATGATGTTGAGAGAGGAAAATTTAAGTAGAACTACAAGATTGCATAGTAAAAAGATAGCCAAGGGAATATGCTTGAAGGATGTGAAAAAATATAGTTTCCCACAAAGATGTGTGGAGGTGTGGAATGGTTTGAGTGAGGTGGTGTCAGCAAGGAGTGTGCATAGTTTTAAAGGAAAGTTGGATGTGTGTAGATATGGAGACGGGGCCACACGAGTATGATACCCAGGCCCTGTAAAATTACAACTAGGTGAATACAACTAGGTGAATACACACACTCAACCCCCTGCTATCTCACCTTATTGGTGCATCTATCACTGCATGATAGCAAAATTGCAATAGCCGAAGTAAAGAACCTATGGTAATAACTGAAGTTGACACTAGGACCTCCAAGCTGTAATTTTTTTGTCATTTTTTGCTCAATTTTTATGCCATATGATAGTATAAAAATGAAGAAATAATACAGTATATAAGAAAATCCTGATCAAGAATCATAGCATTTTAAAGTACAGTGGAGACTCATTACTTGAATGTCTTAATAGTCGAACTTTTCAATACCCGAACACAAAAGTTCAATTTAATACTCGAAAAAATACATAGGACACACCTTTTTTCCAGTACTTTTACCAACCCTAACGGCATGCATCACAATTTTATTGCTGTTATTATTATCATTACTAATATTATCACTTTTAAAAACATCAGTGTAAAAATGAAAGCAATCTAACCCGTGAGGCTGTGACACATCTTTACAAATATCAGCTGATCGGCACTCTGACTCGATGCCATCTAGTGGTGAGGAGTAACAGCAAGTTCATGATCATAACAAAACACATCAACACCCTCACTGTTATTGCAGCAGGCAGAAAGAGATGGAGCTATACAATCTCCTACAAACTACAAGTGGTAGATTATGCCAAGAAGCATGCCAATAGAACAGCAGCATGGGCTTTTGGGCCACCACCTACGGAAAAAAAAAAACTAAAGAGTTTGGCAACAGCGAGAAGACCAAAGAGAAGAGCAGCAGAGCGCTAGGAAAGGAAAATGTTTTCTGCTTGTGTAATATGTTGCTAGATTGCTTTCAACAGTATATCTTTAAATAGAATAAAAAAAATTTCCTGAATTTGACTTGCTGAAATGCGTGTGTGTGTGTCTTATATACGTGTGTGTCCTATATGCCGTCACATTCGCTATATAAAATGCCTTTAAGTATATGTTGTTATTATGATTCTTGATTAAGTTTTTAACATTAATGTATTATTTCTTCATTTTTATATTATTATATGGTATAAAAACTGAGTAAAAGTGACAAAAAATGACAGCATGGAGGTCCTAGCGTCAATCTGAATTATTACCATAGGTTCTTCATTTTGGCTGTCGTGATTTCAGCTATCGTGCAGTGATAGATGCATCAATTAGGCGTGATAGCGGAGGGTTGAGTATATGTATGTATGCATGTATGTATGTGTGTGTGTATGTGTGTGTATATGTATGGTATATAAAGGGAGGTAGATCATAGAGATAGAGAGCTACACAAACCTGCCCCATCCCAACACACCTTTCTTTCACTACATTAGCAACAGATAAGATTACAAATAACAAACAGATTAATCTTCTGATGTACACTATAAGAATTTATGCTTGAGTACAAAACTAACCTCATACAGCTCTGTGAGTAAGGTGTTCACCAAGTGGGAATTCTTGATAACAAGGCGAATCTCTTGAAACAGAGTCTCAAAACCAAGGCGTCCCTTCTTGAGAGCTTCCGGAGTGTAGTCCCGTTCTTGAACAATGTTGATGGCCTCAGGGGTCAGCCGATATGCCTTGATGGAGAGAAATCCTCGTGCTGTCTTGATTGGATCTGGAACCATATTGGACTTTTAAAGATTTTGATAACCAATTTATGCATTCATATACTCATCTCAAATATAATTTCTTACTCAAAAGGCAATAAAGACATCTTGACAACTTGAACTTTAAATATCAAGTCACTAAACAAATGTAATAATACAGTTCAACTAGTTCATAATCAAGAGTACTAGGTTTATCTTTGGAGAGTACAATCTTTTAATGATATTACTGCTAGAAAATTCAAACATACCATAGATAAGAACAACAGATTCTTCAATGCTGGTTTGGTAGGAAAACTGTGACTCCAGCAACTGAGTGGTGATGAAGTTGCCCAGCTGGGTGCTCTGGTACCACCCAACACTCAGGTGATCCACATTCACTTTGCGTAGATGTCGCATCATCTCAAGCTGGTAATCCTCTGAAAAAATGTATTATACTTATATTTACACAGCATAATGTAACATTTAGCATTTATACAAACAATATCTACATATTTCATTCAACAATAATACTGTTTGTATACATAATTTCCATATATTTAGCATTTATACAAACAATATCTAAATATTTCACTCAACAATAATACTGTTTGTATACATAATTTCCATACATCAGTTAATATTGCACTCTTCTTTCTTGTACATTTGTTGAATTTCTTTGAATTTCTGCATAAATATATACTTCTTTGACTTCAAATAATCTCAATAACTATCATGTTCCCCAAACACTGTCAGTAAGAATATAACTGACCTTCATCCACATCATCAGCATGGCGAGGAAAGGGGAAGCAGTTGGTGATCTCAAGCCGTTCATCCACTACTAAGCCAAGCAGCACTCCTTGGGCCACCTCAGTGTTGCCAGCACCCTCTTCATGACAGTGCTTGATTATCTTCATGAGGGCCTGTTAGGGAAATCACTTGTGTCCATTTTGTATTCAAGGCACCCTTAAAATTCACCACATCACCAGTAATGCTTTTGGTTATATATCAGTGTCATATCCCAAATCAATGATTCAAGATAAACTTTCTATAAATAATGCTTCATGATAATTCATTGAACATGTTTATGAGAGAGAGAGAGAGAGAGAGAGAGAGAGAGAGAGAGAGAGAGAGAGAGAGAGAGAGAGAGAGAGAGAGAGAGAGAGAGAGAGAGAGAGAGAGAGAGAGAGAGAGAGAGAGAGAGAGAGAGAGAGAGAGAGAGAGAGAGAGAGAGAGAGAGAGAGAGAGAGAGAGAGAGAGAGAGAGAGAGAGAGAGAGAGAGAGATTGTGACTGAGAATGAACTTTATTGAATACAATCATATCAAGCCCCATTTTTTATTGTGTTCACCACATGGTTCAGAGGAGACTGCCAACGACTGGCTGGGTTCCAGCACCAAACATGAGAGAAATAGAGCGTGTGAAATGATGAGGTGGGCAAGTTCTTGGCCTGCAAAACAGCCACAATTGGGAAGCTGAAGAGAATTGTGTAAATAGAGATTACCAAGTTTGAAAAAAAATAATAAATAAAGAAAATACATAATAATAATAATAATCAGTCTTTGTTTGGCCTTAATACACAGAAAACCAAAACACTTTTTCTCTTTCCCAGCCTGAATCACAGTAAAGTAACTGAAACTGATGTGTACACTTAAGAAATCAAGCTGTCCCAACAGTGGTACAGATACTGTTTTTGCTGCCTGGGGTTTCCCCTCCCCCCCTTTTCTTTTTCTTTTATAAAGGTGCATCTAAGCCTGTGTGTATCAAGAATATGGGTCAAGGCCTAATAATCATACATAACATAAAACTGACTACTGTATCAAAAGTGTCGTCGGCAAAAAGTGCTGCCTGGGGCAGACTATCCCCTCCAGCTCTCCTTTTATAAAGAATTGTACTAGTTTTTGCCTTCTTACCTAATAAGCTTCACAAACCCCAATTCACCCAAGAGGGAGGAAAAAAATGATTTCCCTCAAAATACACACTGCCAAATCTCTTAGATAAATGTAGCTTCGACTAAAAAATAAGTATGTACACTAATGCAACAAAATATATCACTATCCTAATATAGACATCCCTCCAACTGTCCTTATTCCCTGGCTCCCCTTCTGCAGCTCTTTCAATCACCTGACAAGACATAAGAATGAAAATATGATAACTAAAACTAACCTACCCCTAACTTTAACCTTACCAAGCTAACATAACCTAGTTGAGGTAACATCCACCCCTAATACGTCTTCCTCAAAACCCCTCTCACCAAGAGCATGGTTAGGTTATGCTAGCTAGGTTAGGTCAGTTTTGGTTATCATAGTTTCATTCCGTCCCATCAGCTGAGTGAAAAAGCTGCGAAAGGGAAGTCAGGAAATGAGAACAGCTGGAGGGATGTCTACATTAGGATAGTGCCCAAATTATCTTTGTCCTTTCAAAGATAGTACAAAGGGCCATAACTTCAAGATATACCATACCCGGTCACAAAGTGAGGTCAGACGGAGAGTTTTCTGAGATATGTCAATTTGTGGAATAATCTTCCTTCAGACCTTGTTTCTTGCAATAAAATTTATACATTTAAACAAAACTACTCGAAGCTCTTTTCTTTTCTTTTTTCTTTTCAATGCATGAGGGGAAATTGGCCAAAGGCAACAAACAATATTAAAGGCTCACTGGATTGCCAGTTCCCTTAAAGAAATTAAGAATCATTGAAAGACAGGAACAAATGTCTTAAAACCTCCCTCTTAAAAGAAGTCAAGTTGTAGGAAGATGGAAATACAAAAGCAAGCAGGGAGTTCTAGAGTTTATCAGTGAAAAGTATGAATGATTAAGAATATTGGTTAACTCTTGTATTAGAGAGCTGAACAGAATAGAGGTGAGAGGAAGAGGAAAGCCTTGTGCAGTGAGGCCACAGAAAGGAGGGGAGGCATGCAGTTAGCAAGATCAATAGAGCAGTTAGCATGAAAATAGTGATAAAAGATAGCAAAGAGAAACAACATTCCAGGAGTGAGAAAGAGGCTGAAGACGGTCAGTCACAGGAGGGCGACTTGATGAGATGAAAAGCTTTTGATTTCACACTATCAAACAAATCTGTATAAGTGGAACCCCCCTCCTAAAAATAAATCAATAAATAAGTAAATAAATAAATAAATAAATAAATAAATAAATAAATAAAAAATAAAAAAGCATTCTCCATACAAGGATGGACAAGGCCCTCCTATAGAGTTAGCAGTTGGAGGGGTGAGAAAGCCTAACTTTATAGAAGCTGTTTTGGGGGACATCGTTTAATTTTGTCGATTAAGCTTGCCAGTCACTGCAAAGTATGTGAAGTATGCATTGCTGCTTTCTAGCTATTTAATTAATTTAGTAAATCCACCTTGAAATATTTTTCAATTATATGCTGGCACATCAGCAGAGTGTGGCTTCCCACTTTCTTTTGCTATCTAAATGGGAGCGGCAGGCCCACCAGGTAAGAATCCCAGCACTCTCGCAAAGAAACTGTCCCACGCGCTCTCCTCAATTCATGGCTCCCCCTTCGCAGCTCCTCCACCCAACTGATGTGACGTTACATATATGGAGCCATGGTATTGGTCAATGAGAGAGAGAGAGAGAGAGAGAGAGAGAGAGAGAGAGAGAGAGAGAGAGAGAGAGATTATGGTAATGGATAGGAGGAAATGGTAATAAAATATTAGATATAAAGAAAATGGGTAACAAATAAGGGAGGAATAGGAATAAAACAGAAGAAAGTGGGATGAATGAGAGTAAAATTAAGGGAGATAAAAGGAACAAAGGGATGATAAATGAATAAATGTTTGCTGTCTCGATCGCAACGTAAAAGTGATGACACACACACAAATGCTGTCTGCTGTCTGGCGACAACAAAGTTGCTTCTCTCTCTCTCGTTGACCAATAGCGTGGTTCCATATATGTGACGTAAATTCAGCTGGACGGAGGAGCTAGGCAAGCGCGGGGGGATGGTTTTTTTACAAGAGTGCCAGAATCCCTTAAAAAAAAAGCAGTGAGCAAAACATCTACACATTTTCAAGTTGAATGCGACGGTACAAGTCACGAATAGGACCTCCTTCCTAATCATTAAAACAAGCATGCATGATGATAAAGTACTTACTTTACAACATGTCTGTGATGTTTTTAATGTGGGGATGGCTTTTGTAAGGCTGTAGTAATTGAATGAATATTCCAGTGCCTGCAGAATCGAAGTCCACAATTATTTGGTTGATTGTTACAGTTTCGTACAATAAACTCTAGATGATTTGTTCTTACTATTTACAACATTTTCAGTAAGTACACTACCTGCCGCAAATTAATAATAACACTGCAATAGGTCTGGGAATATGCGGTGTTCGGAGAGTTTTCTCTAAGTCCAGCAAGCTGCGGCGAGCCACGCTCCAGCCAGTGATTTCTAATATGGTGGCAGACAGGTGTATGGATTGTGACCTTGGGTTATTTGCATTTGTTTTGAAATATAGTTAAGTTTGTTAAGGTTAGGTTAGGTTAGGTTTCATTTAGGTTTGGTTAGTATTTTCCTATTTTTTCGTTAAAAACGGCTTTTTTTGTTCTTCGAATTTTTTTCGGATCACCATATTTCGCCTCTTTTGGCTCCCCCTTAATATCCCCGATTCCCCACAGTCCCCCAAGTTTGCTGGTGCAAGGGGGGGGGGGGATAGGAGGAAAAGGAGGTCCTATTCTTGACTTTTTACCAATGCGACAATTTCAAGGCAAAGAATAGCCCCAATAAAAAAGTGACGGCTATTAATTGAAGTACAGTGGAACCATAAGGATCCTGCATGGTACAGCAGCTCTGAGAGTGGGTGGCTTCACTTCTGCGTCCAGCCCACCTGGATGCCGCATAAAGACACGTTACATTTGAGGAATGGTATGCATATTACATGAATATTATCTGCTTAGGGAAGTCGGAGAATCTTGCTATACACATTCTGCACTCACCAAGCCTTCAAGCTGCACCACGTTGATATTACAGCGGCCATTCTCAGCTTCCCTTTTTCCGCGCCCAGACGACATGTTGCAAGCTGGTCAAGGAATCACAGGCTGTGAGTGGGATGCATTTTGGGCCGTCTTCACCATTGCTCACTTTACTTCGTTTTCACAACGGCACTAAGATATATTTGCTTCTTCCTATCCAAGTAATTAATATAGTATTCATATCTTTCATATTTTTCGTTAATGTATCAAAGCTCTTGTTTCTACAATATTCTTTTTATCAAATGATTACCCATTTTTCGTTTTACTATCAAGGATCAGTCTATGGTTCGGTACGGTAACAATATCCTCTGGTCACTGATTAACTGATTGATTGATACATTTATTGTTGAATTAATAAATAATTACAACAAAGGAGGAGGATGGGCCTTGCCACTCACCCCCTGGGCAAAGACTTAAGATTAAAGTATAAAAAATCTAACACTAGACATTATACACAACAAGAATACAAGTATTTCAATAAATAAATACACATATTGCACACCTTATTGCCTAAACATCCTACAGTCTGGGGGCAAACTGAGGATATTCCTTGAGTATATCCCTGAGAGGCTGAGAGTGACTGAGTCTAAGAGATGGTCAATGAGGCTATACAAGTCATGCTGACCTTGTGGCCTAAATTTAGCAATGGGAGGACATTCCATGACATAGTGACGCAGAGTGTCCCCCCTTGGTGCACTGGACAGTGGACAATGGTGACTAAAACTGGACTGATATACATACTTACACCAGAGAAATTTACAACAAATAATCTAAGAAGAGCGTAAAAGTCACTACATCTCTTAGCCGATCACAATGAGAATACACGATTAACCAATTAATATTGTTTGTTCCATCTTTCCTTCAATACAACGTTTCTGTGATAATTAACACTCTTCTTTTTTTTTCAAATATGTCTAATTGTCACAGCAAAACGCGACTCTTTTTGTTTTCAGGTGCAACTTTGACATTGAGACTTTAATTGCCGTCGTATCTACAGTGTGTCTGCGACATTGCGACTCTATTTTCGCTCCCATCCCAGCGCAACTTATGATTTTGCAACTTTGTGACTTTGCAATTTGCGACTGCGACTTTTCTTCCGTGCGACTTGACTATATAAATTATGCTGGGGTCACACTACAGCTTTTTTTTTTTTTTTACTACGACGTCCCTGACGGTCGTAGGAGGGCTGTCGCAGGCAGCTAGAACGTCATTTTAACGGTATTTGGCCTATCGTAAGATGTCGTGAGTCAAGTCGTACGTTAACGCGGCGTTATCGCACGATGTCGTAAGATGTCCTTGTTGTCACACATCGTACAAGCATTACGACAATCGAGCGCTGCATTCGACTGTCGGGAAGCGAGTCACGACAAGCAAAGCCATTTCATCGGGCTTACGATGACATAGGATGACGTACGATGTCGTACGTGCTGCTAACGACATCGTTTGACATCAAACGAGTAAAAAATCATTAAAATACTGAGCTACGACTGTGCTTTGAACATACGTTGTCGCTAGAATCGTCGTGACCAGTGTGACCGGTCGTGCGTTGTCGCCATGTAGTTAAAAAAAAAGAAAAAAAAAAAAAAGAAAAAAAAAATAGCCCCAGTTCACACCGTGCTCTCAAGATGGTATATTCACCGAAGACGATGGGACAGAGGAAGAGCATGATGGGTATGATGTCCCACACACCGTAGGCCCATTGGACATGAGTATGAAGGGACCGCCTCCTACACCAAGAGTGAACATCCACCTTCAGGTCCCCCTCCCCACCGATGGTGGACGTCCTTCGTTTTACATGTCCTTCTTGCATTGAAATGCCCCCAATCGTTACGATAGTCGTATGCAATCGCAGGAAACTGGTCTGTACGACCGTCGGGGGCGTCGTAGTAAAAAAATAGAAAAAAAAAAAAAGCTGTTGTGTGACTCCAGCATAAGCCATCACGCGGCAACACTCACGCAGACAGATACCTGAAAATGATCGCTATATCCTTAAAAAAAACCCACCCTGCAACATGTGAGGGGGATAGGCGCCCTTTGTCTAGCCTGGCTTACACACACACACACACACGTAGGGTAACGTATGGCTGTCTCGTCAGAGACTGCAGCAGATCATACAGTGAAACACACTGTTACGGCCCGCCCGTAACATACTTCACTACCCTCACCTCCTCCGCTTGCTACCTCGTTCGCCACCTCCACCTCCCCTTCCACGTCACCGTCTCATGAACCCTTCACGTCACCGTCTCATGAAGCCCCGCTACTGTCCCGAAGTTGGATTCACGCGGCCCCATTCGACCCAAGCGGAAGTGTTAAGCGAGCTTCCTGATTTCTAGGTAAATACAACTAATAGTAGGTAAATGCACACACAAATCTGTCATTGACTAGTGTTGTGGGGAAGCTCTATGAAGTTGTCATTAAAGAAAAATGGCTGGATTATATGGAGGAAAATGAAATTTTAAATGAAATTTTTCCAATTTGGATTTAGAAAAGGAAAATCTTTTATAACAAATTTCTACTATTTTCTATACACGGGTAACGGATGATCAAGGCACAAGAAAGAGATGGATGGGGTGGACAGTGTATTTAGATGTTAAAAAGGCTTTGACAGAGTACTACATAAAGGACTCCTATATAAAATTGAATATATAGGAGGAGTACAGAGTATCTTAATTAATAAAGGTATCTTAATTAACAAGGTCAGCATGACTTGTACAGCTTCTCTAGACTCTGCCACCCTCAGGGAAATACTCAGGGAATATCCTTAGTTTGCTCCCAGACTGTAGGATGTCTTAGGCAATAAGGTGTGCAATATGTGTATTTATTTATTGAAATACTTGTATTCTTGTTGTGTATACTGTCCAGAGTTATTTTTTATGATACTTTAACATTAAGTCTTTGCCCAGGGGGTGGGTGGCAAGGCCCATCCTCCTCTTTTGTTGTAATTATTTATTAATTCAACAATAAATGTATCAATCAATCATTAATAAAGATGATGATCGAGGGACTACTTAACAGAAAGAGAAATGAAGACAGTGATAAGAGACATGTCACTATGAACTCCGCTAGAACCCTGTAAATATACAACCAAAGTAAATAAATACAACTTTATTAGTCTATTTTCCTATTTCTATGAATTTATTTTGTATTTTCACAAGACAAAGATAAAAGTGTGTGTGTGTGTATTTGCCTGTATTACGCATTAGCACTACATAGAAAGTGACCAAAGTAGATAACAAACTTGTGGTCTTAGCATAAGGAAATTCTACTTGAAAAATTGTATGATCACTTAAAGGGAAAAAATCCATTTCATGTGTGTGTGTGTGTGTGTGTGTGTGTGGAAAACGAGGTCCGCCTGGCAGTGAGGGGAGTGAGGGTGTTGTCGTCTGCAGTGGAGACAGGAGAGTGGAGAAGACGAGGTCATCATAACAACACAGCTGACGGACGGGCGTAGCAGCAGCCATGGATACCCCAGTCCAAGGACAAGCGCCTGGCTCCCAGACCATTACCTTAATGAAAATAGGCCATTATCAGATTGGTAATACACTTGGTGCTGGAACCTTCGGAAAAGTGAAATGTAAGTTATAGATAATTCATGTATTGTTTATGGGTAAGAAGCAGATAGGTAGTTAGGAAGATAAATGATACTTCATATTGCGAATGCATGTGATGTATTTTTAATCACATTAGCTTGTATTTCAATTAGCCTTACTAGTGTTCAAATAGCGTCCAGCTCGCCTTTATTAAGACAATGGTAGAAAATTGGGTCGACGAAGCTACTAGTTTACCTTGCTAATGATTGTTCATTATCAGTATTACTTCCTACTGATGCGAGTTGCTGCAGATAATTGTAATTCATGTACACATTGTTGGTTGCATCTATCTCTACGTACACACACTTGTCATAGTCCAATTCAAGGTATTTGACAGAAGTAGCTCCTGAGATGGTGGTCCAGTTATTTGTAGTACAATTAGTGTCCTTGGTGAATCTCTTCCTATACCATGTTTTCAACGTTAGATTGAAGTCCCATGCCCAAATGCACAATGTGTATGTTATCTTAAAGCCTCAGTACAATAATTTGATTGTTTGCTATAGTAAAGACATCCGTATGTGACATACTATAAGACATATCTCATTATTTATCAGATTTTTTATGAAGTATGAAAATATTATGTGGCAGTCTTATTATAGATAAATATGAATTTGTCATGCTAATTCAGTTTCCTGACAAGATTAGTTTTCTTTTCCTGATATTTTGATGTGTTTTGATATCAGTCCTGAACTAAACTAACCTGACCTAGCAACCTGTAAACTGGTGGCATGATGCATATAAAACTCCTGTGGCTTTGCTAATTTAATCTTTTCTTAGTGTTTTTCTTGTGTTTTTAGTCAGTAATGGAGTCTAGTCAAATTTAACTTTTCTCATGATATATGTTTTAAGGGTTAAAAGTTATTCTGACTTTCTCATGTTTTTAGCCTCTAGTATTGGAAGTAATTTTTCCTTCATCTGTTCTGTGAGGTGTTGATGGATCCCTGCATGTGATGGGAAGACAGATTCTAAAGATGACACTCTTGCAGCAGGTTATTCTTCACCCTAGAGTAATGTTTCTTAATTTGGTAATCATGTCCTCAAGGAGAGAATCAGTAATTTTGAAGGGGCATGAGTCCTTGGGAAAAAAAAGCAGAAATTTCTTTAATAGTATTTGATATTCTTGTAACAAGAATCTGAGCTAATATTGAGAAGTATATGAATAATGCAAAATATTACATTGTAAATTTAATCATCTGTAGTAGCTATGTGAAATAAATGGAAAGTTGAAGGAAGTAATGTGAAAGATCCATCTATGGCCCTCTCATCCTCCACTTTCTGATGTGGAAACAATTTTGTATAGGTACTATCTACAGTCAGCCTGTAAGCTAGATCAGCAACATGAGAAATTTCAAACTCTTCTACAATTTTGTAAGACAACAGAAAACACCAAAGCATTTTTTATTGGTATGTTGATGATGTACTGATGACATTCAGAGACAGCATTGGGTTTCAGATTTCATTCATACGTTATGTTTATTATCGAGGGTAAAGTGTCCAATGAGTATGCATTGGTCCATTGAGTACACACTTGGCATTTAAGAACTCTGCTGGATATGACAACACTTGGGCATTAAATCTAATTTTTAAGCTTAACCATTGTGCCTTCATGTCAACAGTTATCAACAGTTGGATTTGTGAAGAGATGCAATAACAATATAACCGAAGGTGTAAAAAAAAGTTTTTTATGAAAACCTAAGGGTCGCAGCTTTTTTTCATGTTTAAAGAGTAATTTTGTAATTGAAAATTACAACTTTTTATTTGTAGGTTCATTTTATCATACAATGTATGAGAAAAATACTTCAAGACTGCTTGGAAACAAAAGATAGAAGCTAGGGCATATGTATTGGACTGATCTCAAATATCAAGGATCAAAAAGTACACTCGACCCTCGAAACAACAGACAAATGCGTGCACGACCCTGTCCGTAGATTGCAAAAGTCCGTTCTTTGCAAAGTACGTAAAAAACTGTATAAAATGTACATAAAATATGTAAAATTTTCTAATTTTCGTATTAGTTCAAGCTTAGCAGCCACTGGAAGAGCCTTTCGATTACGCTTCACTGGTTTACTAGGTTTAGGAGGCATTTTGGATAGGTTAAGCACTCGTGGGAAGGGTACAAATGCATAACAAATCCATGGTAAGCACTGGACAATGTTCGCTGTTGGTTGAAAACGCACGGACTGAAGATTAAACATGGGGGCCAACAGTTGATGACGCGACCGACCCGCCACCTACCGGACAATAATTTGTCGGGAACGGACAATCGCGCGCATTTTAATATTCGTCCGTAGATTAAACCGGACTCCAGAATTTGTCCGTAGTTTCCGAAATCCGTTGATGGGAGGTCCATTGTTTCGAGGGTCGAGTGTACACATTTAATCAAGCTACTGCCAGAGTCCTAAGGCATACTGCATGACATTCCAGGGCCAGCCCTGCTATAAAGATGAATAGGAGTCACTTTCCTGCAAAACTGTCAAAACATGAGCCAATCTAACTTATCCCATGAGTGGTCTACAATGTATGCAGTGCATGGTGCCTAAAATGTACAAGTGTCCATATTGAGCAACACGCACTGCATACTCTCATTGGTGTTCATCTCTCCATAGACCTTAAATTCAACACTCACATAGATTCCATCTGCTCTAAAGTCAGTCAAACACTAGAGTTCTTGAGGAGGAGTGATGATGTTCCATGGCACAAACAATGAACATATTCATAACTCGCACAACCAAGCATACCAAACATATCGTACTAACACAAATACATAAAAGCACTCATACTTTCCACATACCATAAAAGACTGAAAAACAGGGTTCCTCAAAGTATTTTTAGATAACAGTACAATAGACACATTCTCTAAACAAATATACAATCATTTATCACAACACCTCAACACTAACAGACACATTTGATTCGCTTCCCTCCTTTCCATACTTGGATCCCTTCCCTCACCAACCAACCAAAAACAATGCTTATTATGCACCGGATGTGATGCCCTGTGCATTATAATTCAGAATCAGAATTAGAATGTTCTTATGTAATATCTCCCAAGTTACTCATGTCAGGTGCACCTAATAAATATTTACCAGAATTTTTTTTTTTTTTATGCCAAGGAGGAGGCTTGTTTCTTTAATGTTTATAGGCATTTTTATGCTGATTTTTTTATGTACTTGTATATAACAAAGCTATATCTTATATTTAAGGACACACCAAAAGTCATGTATATACAATACATATGATAAAAAGGTGAAAAAAAACTTGTTTAAAAAAAATCCCTGTAGTAGATGTTGACTCAATGGTACACATATAGCTTACTATAGCAATGAATAAAACATATCATATGTCTGCTCTGCTATTATAGTGTGAGTTAAAAAGCCAAGAGTAGCTATTAGACCACCTGTGTACATTTTGAGCACAGAGGAAAAAATAGGTATACACTGATTTTAAGCCTATTTTTCTGAACAATAAATAACAATATTTATGAACACTTTGTGCCACATAAAATGACAACTATTCCTGCAGAATATGAGACTGGGCATGACATGCTTCTGAAATTTAGGGAAAGAGTACAATCATGGGAAAGGAATTTACGATTCTTCCTAATTGCTGTAATTTTCCTTATTTTTGATGTAGAAATTACTTTGCTTCTATCTCTGGCATCTATCTTTAAGGTAACTAAGTTGTTTTCCTGGCTGGTTACTGGAACCTTATTCCTTTTAATTCTACTGATTTTTTTTTGTATACCTATTGGACACTTTACCCTTATTAGTTTATCTGATGATTTGTAGCAAAGAAGTTGTAATTTGGAAATTAATGAACTCATTGTATGCACATCAAACTTACAGGTAATTTTATATATATGTATTTTTTTTTTCAGATGGGGAGCACATTCTCACCGGCACTAAAGTTGCCATTAAAATCCTCAACCGCAAAACCATTAAAAACTTGGACATGGTCAGTAAAATAAAGCGGGAGATTACCAACCTCAAGCTCTTCCGTCATCCCCACATCATCAAGCTGTAAGTGTGTTGGTTGAGACTGATTTGTGATGCTAGTATGTGATACTAATGTGGCATACTTGGGACCATATGTTTTTAATGAATTTCTTTAATGTTTTACAGATATCAAGTGATCAGCACACCAACAGACATCTTCATGGTGATGGAATATGCTTCTGGAGGAGAACTGTTTGATTATATCAAGCAGAAAAGCAAGGTGAGAATTAGGATTTTATATTACAAAGATGTACTATTTTTTACACAGATTGAAAGCTCTTATTTTGAATGCTTGGGATGGGAAGTGTTCTGGATTGTAGATTTTAGAATTCACACACGCACAAGCACATGCACGCGCGCACGCACACACACACACACACACACACACACACACACACACACACACACACACACACACACACACACACACACACACACACACACACCAATCAAGAATATAAAGACATGATAGATGACACAATAAGGAGTCTAATGAGAATCGTTAAAGAAAGGAGAAAAGTGATATTAGTAGGAGATTTCAACTGTAAAGAAGTGGACTGGGAAAATTATGAAAGTGGTATGGGGGAAGAAGCCTGGGGAGAAAGATTCTTGAACCTAATGATAGACAATATGATGGACCAGAGAGTAAAGGAATGCACAAGATTCAGAGGAAACGACGAGCGGCGAGATTGGACCTAGTTTTTACAAGGGGTATACAAATGAATGACGATATAAGATATAAGTGCCCATTGGAAAAGAGTGACCATGTAATATTAGAAATAGATATAGAAGAAGGAAAGGAAGATAGAGACGATTCATAGAAAGGAGACCGATTAAATTACAGAAAGGCTGATATTGAGAATCTCAAGAACTATTTTAAAAACGTAGACTGGGAGGAGATGGAAAACTCAGAGACAATACAAGACAAATATAACTTATTTTTGGAAATATACAAAACAGGAGTCAGAGAATATGTCCCAAAATATAGACCAAAAGAAGAAGGAAAGAAAGATTGGTTTAATGCAAGGTGTGCTAGGGCAAAGGAGAAAAGAGATGGAGCATGGAAAAGGTGGAGGAGAAATAGGAATCCAACAAATAAGGAAAACTTCAAGGCAGCGAGAAATGAATATGTTAAGGGGAGGAAGGAAGAGGAAAAGAACTTGAAAAGATATTGTCGAAAAATGTAAGGAGCAACCAAAATTGTTCTATAGATTCATAAATGGAAAAATTAGGCAAAAGAAACAATAGAAAGGTTAAAAGGAGAGAACGGGATGGTGGAAGACCCAAAAGTATGGCAGAACTATTAAATAAAAAATTCCAGGAGGTCTTTACTAAAGAATCCAAATTTGAGAGGCCACAGGGTAATAGAGAGACAATCTATATGAAAGAGATTAAAGTAACCAAGCTTGAAATAAAAGAGTTAATGAAGGAACTGGATGAAGAGAAGGCAATGGGACCGGATGAAGTCTCAGGCAGAATACTGAAAGAATGTAGGGAAGAACTAGCAAGTCCTATATACAACATCATAAAATGCTCAATAGAAAATGGAACAGTGCCAGTAGAATGGAAAAGAGCTGAGGTGGTTCCCATATATAAGAGCGGAAGGAAAGAAGAACCTTTAAATTACAGACCGGTATCACTAACTAGTGTAATATGCAAGATGTGTGAAAGAATAATAAAGAAACAATGGATCGAGTTCCTTGAAGACAACAAATTAATATCAAATAGCCAATTTGGTTTTAGAAAAGGACGGTCTTGTGTAACTAATTTATTGAGTTTCTATTCTAGAATAGTTGATAGAGTACAAGAGAGAGAGGGATGGATTGACTGCATCTATTTGGATTTAAAAAAGGCGTTTGACAAAGTGCCACACGCAAGATTACTGTGGAAGTTAGAGGAGAAGGGTGGCTTAAAAGGAAGCACATTGAGATGGATAGAAAAATATTTGAGGGGGAGAGAAATAAGGTTGGTAGTTAAAGATATGAAGTCTAAGTGGAGAGCAGTAGAAAGTGGAGTGCCACAGGGGTCAGTATTGGCACCAGTACTTTTCCTCATTTATATTAACGACATGCCAGAAGGAGTGAACAGCTACATAAATTTGTTTGCGGATGATATGAAACTGTGCAGAGTTATAAAGCAAAAGGAGGATTGTGAAATACTGCAAGAAGACCTAAATAACATCTGGGAATGGAGTAAGAAGTGGGAAATGGAATTCAATGTGAACAAAAGCCATGTCATGGAAATGGGAAAGAGTGAAAGACGACCTGTGGGAATCTATAAGATGGGAGATGGAGTAGAACTGGAGAAAGTCAAAAGGAAAAGGACTTAGGAGTGACGATGGAAGAAAACAATCAACCAGTAAGCCATATTGATAGAATTTTAGAGAAACATATAATTTGCTGAGGAATATTGGAGTAGCATTTCACTACATGGACAAAGAAATGATGAAGAAATTGATGAATACTATAATAAGACCCAGATTGGAATATGCAGGAGTAGTGTGGACCCCTCATAAAAAGAAACACATAAGGAAATTGAGAGGCTACAAAAATGGCTACAAGAATGGTCCCAGAACTTGAAGGGATGACATATGAGGAGAGACTAAAGGCTATGGATCTACCAACCTTGGAACAAAGAAGGAGAGAGGAGACCTGATACAAGTCTATAAATTGATCAACGGAATGGACCAAGTGGATAATGAGAAACTGATCCTGAGAGAAGAATATGACACCAAGCACAAGATCGCATAGTAAAAAGCTGAGAAAGGAAGATGTCTGAGAGATATTAAAAATATAGTTTCCGCAGAGATGTATTGAGACGTGGAACAGTTTAGATGAAGAAGTAGTGTCTGCAACGAGTGTGCACACTTTTAAAGTAAGATTGGATAAGTGTAGATATGGAGACGGGGCCACACGAGCATAAAGCCCAGGCCCTGTAAAACTACAACTAGGTAAATACACACACACACACACACACACACACACACACACACACACACACACACACACACACACACACACACACACATGCACACATGTATGCACTCACACACACACACACACACACACACACACACACACACACACACACACACACACACACACACACACACACACAAATGTAAGGAACAACCAAAATTGTTCTACAGATTCATAAATGGAAAAATAAGACAAAAAGAAACAATAGAAAGGTTAAAAGGAGAAAACGGAATGGTGGAAGACCCAAAAAGTATGGCAGAACTGTTAAATAGTAAATTTCATGAGGTCTTTACTAAGGAATCCAAATTTGAAAGACCACAGGGTAATAGAGAGACTGTCTATATGAAAGAGATTAAAGTAACCAAGCTTGAAATAAAAAAGTTGATGACGGAATTGGATGAGGAAAAGGCAATGGGACCGGATGAAGTCTCAGGCAGAATACTGAAAGAATGTAGGGAAGAACTAGCAAGTCCAATATACAACATCATAAAATACTCAATAGAAAATGGAACAGTGCCAGTGGAGTGGAAAAGAGCTGTGGTGGTTCCCATATATAAGAGCGGAAGGAAGGAAGAACCTTTAAATTACAGGCCGATATCACTAACTAGTGTAATATGCAAGATGTGTGAAAAAGTAATAAAGAAGCAATGGATCGAGTTTCTTGAAGACAACAAAATATTATCAAATAGCCAATTTGGTTTTAGAAAAGGTCGGTCATGTGTGACAAATTTATTGAGTTTCTACTCTAGAATAGTTGATAAAGTACAAGAGAGAGAGGAATGGGTTGACTGTATTTATTTAGATCTAAAAAAGGCTTTTGATAAAGTGCCACATGAAAGATTACTATGGAAGTTAGAGGAGAAGGGTGGCTTAAAAGGAAGCACATTGAGATGGATGAAGAATTACTTAAGGGGGAGAGAAATAAGGACGATAGTTAAAGATATGAAGTCCAAGTGGAGAACAGTAGACAGCGGAGTGCCACAGGGGTCAGTATTGGCACCAATACTTTTCTCGTATATATAAATGACATGCCAGAGGAGTGAACAGCTACATAAATCTGTTTGTGGACGATGCGAAACTGTGCAGAGTCATTAAACAAAAGAGGATTGTGAAATACTACAGGAAGACTTAAACAAGATCTGGAAATGGAGCAAAAATGGGAGATGGAATTCAATGTGGACAAAAGCCATGTCATGGAAATGGGAAAAAGTGAAAGACGACCAGTGGGAATCTATAAGATGGGAGATGGAGTAGAACTAGAAAAAGTAAAAAGGAAAAGGACTTGGGAGTGACAATGGAAGAAAATAATCAACCGGTTAGCCATATTGATAGAATTTTCAGAGAGACGTATAATTTGCTAAGGAATATTGGAGTAGCATTTCACTATATGGACAAGGAAATGATGAAGAAATTGATAAGTACTAAAATAAGACCTAGATTGGAATATGCAGGAGTTGTGTGGACTCCCACAAAAAGAAACACATAAGAAAATTAGAGACTACAAAAATGGCTACAAGAATGGTTCCAGAATTTAAAGAGATGGCATATGAGGAGAGACTAAAGGCAATGGATCTACCAACCTTGGAGCAGAGAGAGAGAGAGGATCTGATACAAGTTTATAAATTGATTAACGGAATGGATGAAGTGGATAATGAGAAACTGATCCTGAGAGAAGAATATGACTTTAGAAGCACAAGATCGCATAGTAAGAAACTAAGGAAGGGACGATGTCTGAGAGATGTTAAAAAATTTAGTTTCCCGCAAAGATGTGTTGAGACTTGGAACAGTTTGAGTGAGGAAGTGGTATCAGCAAAGAGTGTACATAGTTTTAAAGAAAAGTTGGATAAGTGTAGATATGGAGATGGGACCACACGAGCATAAAGCCCAGGCCCTGTAAAACTACAACTAGGTAAATACAACTAGGTAAATACACACACACACACACTCCGCGCTCCGTGGAGAGCGGACGTGCCTCAGAGCGGCATCTAACTAACATTCCACACGCTAAGCAATGTGCTTGAGTGAGAATAGTTATTGCTATTAAGGGGCGACCAGAGCGAGTGAACGAGTGTACAGAGTGAACGTAGCCTTGTGGCGTGTACATGGGAGTGATCGGAGGTGTGAGAACCTCCACACTCCAAACGACAGAGCGAGAACCACACAAAGGCCAGCCATAGCAGCCGCCAACGTATCTCACCACACACACATAGCTACCAGGCCTGGCCCCCAGTGACCACACATCCACATGCTCCCAGGAAGAGTAAAAAAAATGGATAGACCGGTAAGAAATAAATTACCAAATTCAAAATATGTTGATGAGGCCCAGGGAGCAAAGCCGAAAGTGGCCAGTCAAAGCATGAGTCCATCTTCAACAGGGGCAACATTGCAAGGTAGATTGGTAATGTTGGAGAAGAGATTTGAGGAGTTGGTGAAGGAATTAAAAGTTCAGAGGAGTGAGGAGGAGCAGGATAGAGAATTCCAAGGCTTTGAAGGAAAGAGTTAAGAGACTGGAGGAAAATGAAAAGCGATTGGTGGATGAGAATGCACACTTGAGAGTGGAGGTTGAAAAATACAAGAGACGGTTGGAGGAGAAAATGGATAGAGTAGTAAAGGAGAAAGATGACTTTAAGGAAATGATTAGTGAGCAGAATGAAAGGTTTGAAAGGAATGGGAACTGAAGAAAACACAATGGACTGAGTCGAGGAAGCAGAGATGGTTGGATTACAAGAAATAATTAAAGATCAGTTGAAGGAAGACAAAAAGAAAGGTCCAAGGAACTGGTTAATGTAATGAAGAATAAGGAAACATTGATAAGGAAATAGCAGAAAAGAAGAAGAGTGTGTTAATATTTGGGATGAAAGAACAAAATATAACATATAAGCCTAAGAGAATTAAGGAAGAATTAAAACGGTAAGAGATCTGTTCAAAAATCTAAATGATGATGAAAAAAGACCTACAAGAAGAAGTGGAAGAGATCCATAGACTGGGTCCGTATAAGGAGGAGTGAGCAGACCGATTAAAGTAGTACTGAAGTCACAACAATCTGGAAGATATCCTATATAGAACATCAAAGTTAAGAGATAGAAGGTTGTAAAGAGGTGTTTGTGAGAAAGAATAGAAATGAGGAAGAGAGGAGAAGATATAAGGAATTGGTGGAAGAGGCGAGAAGGAAAAATGATGAGCGGTCTGAGGAGGAAAGAAAAGTTTTTGGAGAGTTATAGGAGAGAGAGAGTCAGAAAGTGGTATGTGGAAAGAAGGAATAC
Organism: Portunus trituberculatus; assembly: GCF_017591435.1. NCBI lineage: Eukaryota > Metazoa > Arthropoda > Malacostraca > Decapoda > Portunidae > Portunus > Portunus trituberculatus. Next base: position 114,050 of record NC_059296.1, read on the forward strand.
GGAGGAACCCCTAGAGGAAGCAGTGGGTGGACCGTAATGTATACTAATATAGATGGGATACTGTCAAGTAGATTGGAACTGCAAGACTATATGATACTGGAGAAGCCTGATATAGTGTGTTTGACTGAGACAAAATTGCATGAAAAAACAAAGATAAATTTGGATAATAAATATAATATATGGAGAAAGGATAGGGAGAATAAAGGTGGAGGAGGAGTTATGATTATGACGAAGAAATAAATAAATGTGGATAAGGTTTGGTATGGGAAGAACAACGCAGAAGTGATAAGCATAAGGATAAAAAGTGATGGAAAAGAATTAATAATCATGGTGACCTATGTACCTCCTAAAACAAATTCTTGGACATTAAGGGAATACGACAATATGATCAAGGATACTTTACAGAGTTTGGAAAGTGTATTATCTGGAAAAAGAAAGATGATACTAGTAGGAGATTTTAATTGTAAGGAGGTGGATTGGGAAAATCTAGTAAGTGGTGTTGGAGAAGAAGCATGGGGAGAGAGATTTCTTAATTTAATGATGGAACAGAGGGTGAAGGAAAATACTAGATATAGAGGAGATGATGAACCGGCTAGACTGGATTTGGTGTTAACAAGAGAAGTGTACCTATGTGGAGATATACAATACAAGTGTCCTTTGGGAAAGGGTGATCATGTGGTTATGGAAATGCAGATAGCAACAACATAGCGAAGGAAGGACGAGACATACAGGAGTGGTAGATTGAATTATAGAAAGATGGACACAGAAAGTTTGAAAAATTATTTCAGAAAATTAGATTGGGAGGAGATGTTACAAATCAGAGAAGTGCAAAAGAAATATGAGATTTTTATGAAATATTATAATGAAGGAGTTATGAAATTTGTACCAAAGTATAAACCGAGAGAGGAAGGAAGAAAGGATTGGTTTAATGCAACTTGTGTTAAGGCTAAGGAAAAGAGAGATGTGGCTTGGAAAAGATGGAAAAGAGCAGGAATATACTAAATAAGGAGAATTATAGAGTGGCGAGAAATGAGTATGTGAGGGTAAGGAGGAGGAAGAAAGAAAATTTGAAAAGATATTGTAGACAAGAGTAAGGAACATCCAAAATTGTTTTACAGGTTCATAAATGGTAAACTTAAAAGAGAGAGTCCATTGAAAGATTAAAAGGAGAGCAAGGGATAGTAGATGACCCTAAGAATATAGCGGAATTGCTAAATAATAGGTTTCAGCAAGTATTTACTGAAGAAACAATGTTTGTAAAGCCTCAGAATGTACAAGGAAATGTGCACATGGATGACATTAAGATACCTAAAAGGAGTTATATAAAATGTTGGAGGAACTTAAAGATGATAAAGCGATGGGACCAGATGAAGTTTCAGGAAAATTATTGAAGGAGTGTAGAGAAGAATTGATTGATCCATTATATGATATTATAAGGTGTTCATTAGAAACAGGGAAGTACCAGTAGAGTGGAAGAGAGCTGAAGTGGTGCCCATTTATAAGGGAGGCAGTAAGGAAGAGCCTCTTAACTATAGACCTGTGTCACTAACAAGTGTGGTCGGTAAGATTTGTGAGAGGGTGATAAAGAAATATTGGATACGGTTCCTGGAGGATCATAAGTTATTATCGGATCATCAATTTGGCTTCAGGAAAGGGAGGTCATGTGTAACAAATCTACTGAGCTTTTATTCAAGAGTGGTTGACAAAATACAAGAGAGAGAGGATGGATGGACTGTGTATATTTGGATTTAAAGAAAGCTTTTGACAAGGTACCTCACAAGAGACTGTTATGGAAATTAGAGATTTATGGAGGACTGAAAGGAAAAGTGTTAAAGTGGATGGAAAACTACTTGAGATGGAGGAGATGAGAACGGTAATAAGGGATGCAAAGTCGGACTGGTTGGTGGTGGAGAGTGGAGTCCCACAAGGCTCAGTGCTGGCACCAATACTTTTCCTTGTATATATTAATGACATGCCAGAGGAGTAAACAGTTATATTAATTTGTTTGCGGATGATGCGAAGTTGTGTAGGTGTGTGAAGAGTGAAGAAGATTGTGAAATTTTACAGGCAGATCTGGATAAGATTTGGGAGTGGAGCAAGAGGTGGCAAATGGAATTTAATCTGAGCAAAAGTCATGTGATGGAGATGGGAAGAGTGGAAGACGGCCAAGAGGGTCATATAAGATGGGTGAAGAAGTAGTGTTGAAAAGGTGGAAAAGGAAAAGGATTTGGGAGTGATAATACAAGACCATGGGCAGTTTGAGGCTCATATTGATAAGATGTTTGGAGAAACGTATAATTTGATAAAAATATTGGATTAGCCTTCCATTATATGGATAAAGATATGATGAAGAAATTAATTAGTACGGTAATTAGACCAAGATTGGAATATGCTGGAGTGGTTTGGTCCCCTTATAAAAAGAAGCATATAAGGAAGTTGGAGAGATTGCAGAGAATGGCAACAAAAATGGTTCCGGAATTGGCAGAAATGACCTATGAGGAGAGATTAAAAGAAATGAATTTGCTTACCTTGGAACAAAGAAGAGAAAGAGGAGATTTAATACAGGTTTATAAACTGTTGAACGGACTGGATGAAGTGGATAATGAGCAAATGATGTTGAGAGAGGAAAACTTAAATCGCATAGTAAAAAGATAGCCAAGGGAATATGCTTGAAGGATGTGAAGAAATATAGTTTCCCACAAAGATGTGTGGAGGTGTGGAATGGTTTGAGTGAGGAGGTGGTGTCAGTGAGGAGAGTGCATAGTTTTAAAGGAAAGTTGGATGTGTGTAGATATGGAGACGGGGCCACACGAGTATGATACCCAGGCCCTGTAAAATTACAACTAGGTGAATACACACACACACACACACACCCGGTAGCTCAGTGGTTAGAGCGCTGGCTTCAAGCCAGATGACCGGGTTCGATTCGGGGTGGAGATATTTGGGTGTGTCTCCTTTCACGTATAGCCCCTGTTCACCTAGCAGTGAGTAGGTACGGGATGTAAATCGAGGAGTTGTGACCTTGTTGTCCCGGTGTGTGGTGTGTGCCTGGTCTCAGACCTATCCCAAGATCGGAAATAATGAGCTCTGAGCTCGTTCCGTAGGGTAATGTCTGGCTGTCTCGTCAGAGACTGCAGCAGATCAAACAGTGAATTACACACATTTATAGCTTAGGTAACCAACACACAACTTAAGGAGGGAGTAGTTCTTTTTCCTCTTGTCAGTTTATTGCTCTTCCTATGTGAATGTAATTTGAAGAACGTAGAATTGTTTTGTAGGATTTTAATTGATTAGATTTACTTGCCATTTGATATTTTCAGTCAACTCTTGTGAATATACTCGTATATTTTTGTGCATCTTATTATCTTTGTCTTGTATTACAGCTCAAAGAATCAGAAGCACGGAGGTTCTTCCAACAGATTATCTCTGGTGTCGATTATTGCCATAGACATATGGTGGTTCACCGCGACCTTAAACCAGAAAATCTTCTCCTCGATCACAACTTGCATGTCAAGATTGCAGACTTTGGTAAGCTGTCAATATTTGTATAGTAACCCCTGCATAAGTTGGACTAATTGATGGGAAGGCCAATCTGAGTTTTACATGCCTATTATCACTAATAGTTGAATTGTATGATAAGTATTACATACAAGGCACATGCATACACATACACATTAGGCGTACGAAGATTGGTCTAGCTCTGAGCTCGCTCCATAATGGGGAAGACTGGCTGGGTGACCATCAGGTGACCGAGGTGAATTACACACACATCTGTTTGTGGACGATGCAAAACTGTGCAGAGTTATAAAGCAAAAAGAGGATTGTGAAATACTACAGGAAGACTTAAACAAGATCTGGAAATGGAGTAAAAAATGGGAGATGGAATTCAATGGGGACAAAAGCCATTTCATGGAAATAGGAAAGAGTGAAAGATGACCAGTGGGAATCCATAAGATGGGAGATGGAGTAGAACTAGAAAAAGTAAAAAAGGAAAAGGACTTAGGAGTGACGATGGAAGAAAACAATCAACCAGTAAGCCATATTGATAGAATTTTCAGAGACATATAATTTGTTAATGAATATTGGATTAGCATTTCACTACATGGACAAAGAAATGATGAAGAAATTGATAAGTACTATAATAAGACCCAGATTGGAATATGCAGGAGTTGTGTGGATCCCCCATAAAAAGAAACACATAAGGAAGTTGGAGAGACTACAAAAAATGGCCACAAGAATGGTTCCAGAATTTGAAGGGATGACATATGAGGAGAGACTAAAGGCTATGGATCTACCAATCCTGGAACAGAGAAGGGAGAGAGGGGATCTGATACAAGTTTATAAATTGATTAACGGAATGGATCAAGTGGATAATGAGAAACTTATTTTGAGAGAAGAATATGACATTAGAAGCACAAGATTGCATAGTAAAAAACTGAGGAAGGGAAGATGTCTGAGAGATGTTTAAAAATATAGTTTCCCGCGAAGATGTGTTGAGACTTGGAACAGTTTGAGTGAGGAAGTGGTGTCAGCAAAGAGTGTGCATAGCTTTAACTCCTTCAATACGGTGACGCCTATGTAGGCGTCATGAAGCCCCAGTAGCAAATACGGTGACGCCACGTGGGCCATATTTCTTTTCTGAGCTTTCTTCAGTTCAGTTGTCCCGTATAGAGTGTTGGATACCAACTACACATACCGTATGCTGTCCTTGAAATCCTAGTGCTCCTCCCACCATCCTTGTCTCCACCAATCACTAAAGATAAGCTACATGCGTCCTGCCTTGTGTCTAAAATTACCCAATGGCATACATAGACTATTCCCATCTCTCTCTCTCTCTCTCTCTCTCTCTCTTTTCTGAAGAGAGAAGCGTCCACTTTCCTCTTTGAAGGCGATATAGGGACAAAAAAATAACAGCATAATACACAATGACAAGCTTGCACGAGTTTTAGGGCACTACCAGATATCATACAGGTGAGCTTTTTTAACATCCGGCGTGAAGGGGTTAAAGAAAAATTGGATAAGTGTAGATATGGAGACGGGGCCACATGAGCGTAAAGCCCAGGCCCTGTAAAACTACAACTAGGTAAATACACACACACACACACACACACACACACACACACACACACACACACACACACACACACACACACGGCCCGGTAGCTCAGTGGTTAGAGCGTTGGCTTCACAAGCCAGATGACCGGGGTTCAACTTCCCGGCTGGGTGGAGATATTTTGGTGTGTCTCCTTTCACGTAGAGCCCCTGTTCACCTAGCAGTGAGTAGGTACGGGATGTAAATCGAGGAGTTGTGACCTTGTTGTCCCGGTGTGTGGTGTGCCTGGTCTCAGGCCTATCCGAAGATTGGAAATAATGAGCTCTGAGCTCGTTCCGTAGGGTAACGTCTGGCTGTCTCGTCAGAGACTGCAGCAGATCAAACAGTGAATTACACACACACACACACACACACCATGACCTCCTTCAGAAGAAGGAGGTCATGGAAGAGGCAAGAAATTAAGAGTGACTTATACTAATATAGATGAGTTGTTATCCAGTATGTTGGATGTAATGTGCATAGTAGAAACAAAACTAAAGGTGGAGGTCCATGTTAGCTTTAGCTCGCTAAGACCGATGGCAAAATTCGCGCCCTCCCATTACCGCAATTATCATAAAAATATCAACTCTTATAAATTACTCGGGAAAAAAAATCTGCTGTTAGTAGACATGACAATGCATCATCCTACAAGTTTTTATTGCTCTACTCACTATGGTTGTCTCAGAATAATAACCGATAATTGGAGAAGATTGTGGTAGCGGCAACTCGGGGGAGGTGCTTTTATGTGTATTCTTACATAATGTAAGGCACTGCTCATGTTTTATGTGTTTTCACATGTTTTTCGTGTTTTCACTCATATTGGCTGATTATAGTTACGTATGTTTTTATCAAGCGTGGGTGACGATGTTGTCACAATAGCGGGTCGGGATCTACCTCCAACCTGTGCACTTTGCGTCTTGTCTTGCCTTGTCTATCACTTTTATCACTAAACTTTAGCTTCCTCTTAGCACCAGTAGCCATAGTTGTAAATAATAGTTCTTAAATAAGTAAATGTAAAATGTAAATAATTATCACCGCGACGAGCTCACGCACCTCACAGAAATTTCCAGGAGACTAGCTGGCTAGAGCGGTGTGCTTCCTGGGAGCCGACAGTACTACCATAGGCCTACGTCATGACCAAATATAGTAGCGCTACCAATGCTAGCGCGGTTTTTATTAGCGCTCAAAGTAGCTGCCCCTTTTAAGGACTATCGGAAGTGTGCTATGCAGCCGTATTTAAGGCCTGTCGGACTTTACGGGTTAAGGAAGAGGGATATAATAGCTGGAGAAGAGAAAGGAAGAGAAAAGGAGAGGAGGAGTGCTAATAATGGTTCGTGATTATATATGCATGGAGGAAGTGCAATATGGTGATAACATGGTGTAAGTAATGGGAGTAACAATCAAAACAGAGAAATTGAAAAAAAGAAGAATCATAGTTATGTATGTGCCACCTAAGACAAATACATGGAAAACTGAGGAACATAAGGAAATGCAAGCAGAGGTGATTAAGCACTTAGCTAATATGATAAAAAGAGATGGAAAAATACTATGTAAGAGACTGTAACTGTAAAAGAGTATACTTGAGAGAGATGGAAGTAATGGGTAATGCTGGATTGTGGAGCAAGGAGGTGTTACAGTTAACTATGATGAATACAATGGATCAGTTAGTGGAAGAATCAACACGGTACACAAGGGAAGAAGAACCATTGTTGCTTGACCTAGTACTCACAAAGAAGCTAGAGCCCCCTCCTAGCATACAATATCTTAATCCAATGTGAAGAAGTGACCTTGTAACATTAGTATTGGAAATGCAGGAAGAGGATGTGATAAGATACAATGAAGACTATAAAAAAGAGAGATTAAATTATGCAAGAGCAGATAGCTACAAAGATGGTGCTGGAACTAAAGGACCTAACATATGAAGAAAGGCTGAATGAAATGGGACTGCCAACTTTACAAGATAGAAGAGAACAAGGAGACCTAATAACATTGTATGAAATAGTAAATGGCATTGAAAAGATAGACAAGGAAGACCTGGTGCTGGTGACAGAAGCTGGAAGGACAAGAGGACATGCAAAGAAGATTAGGAAGAGGCAGTGTGTGAAGGATATTGGAAAATACAGTTGTCCACATAGAATGGTGGAAAAGTGGAATGCATTGAATTGTTACAGCACATAATGTGCGTAGAAAAAATTGTATAAGTGGAGATATGGAAACAGGACACTATGAGTCCTGCTTGAACCCTCTACAATACAACTAGGTAATTACAACTAAGTAAACACACACACACACACACACACACGGGACACCGTCGATGGCGGATGTGGTCGCTGAGCTCCAGAGCAATCATCTCTAATTCTACAGTTACCATTGCCTAAGAGTAACCAAGGTGGGAAAGGAGCTTGTAATGTTTGTCCCGTCTCCATATAGTCATGTTAACTGTTGATTAGCAAAATAATGTCCAGGGGAGGTGAATATAAACTGTAGCCTGCGTTTGAGCCATCAGCTGGTTTGTTTACATCTGCGCAACATGGCAGCCGTGAACTCGAAAGATGAATCAGACTTCACAGGATTTCAAGGAATAATGGAGAAGAGCGTTTATGTGAAGAAAATTCTGGAGTTGGAAGGTAAAATTGAAAAACTGTTTGAAAAGTATGTGGGCCTGGAAACGAGTTATGACAATGTAATGAAAGAGTGTGCCGATATGAAGAAAGAAAATGAAGTACTGAAAGAGGAAGTTAAGCTAATTAAAGTGAATTGCGACAAATGTGGAGAATCTTTAGGAAAAGTGATAGAGAAGCAGGCTGAATGGAAAAAAAGTCAGGAAGTGGAAAGAAAGGAGGTAAATTACAAAGTTGCAAGTCTGGAAAAGGAAATCAAAGAGTCTGGGAGAAAACTTTGGGCCTTGCTGAAATTATAGATCAACAGATCATAGAAGAGAAGATTGCTGAGAAAGTGGTGAAGGTTATTAAGTCAAATGAGACATTGGTGAGGAAACTGTAGACAAAAAGAGATGTGTGGTGATATTTGGTGTGGAGGAGGATAAGACACCGAGTAAAATGGAGAGAGAGAAAAACATAAAAAAGGTGATAAATAATATCATTAATGTGGTGCAGGAGGAGGGAAAAGACCTAGTACAAGAAATAGAGGACTTCCATAGAATTGGAAAGTTCACAGAAGGTATGAGGCCAATAAGAATCAAACTTAAGTCACAAAAGGATGTAGATGAATTGGTGGAGAAGTCATGGAGGCTAGCCCAGCAGGAAACAACAAGGAAGATTTGGTTGAGAAGAGATCTCGGTGAAAAGGAAAGAGAAATGTTAAATGAGTTGAGAAAGGAGGCTTTGAAAAAAATGAAGAGAGGACAGAAGAGGAGAAGAAAGAGTTTTCTGGAGAATCTTGGATATGAGACTGAGGAAGTGGTTCATAACCCAGAAAAGTACAGCAAGAAAGGACTAAAGAAACTTACGTATGAGCGGAATGTAATGTATTCCAACATAAATGGAGTGATATCGGGATTTTAGAACTCAACGATTACTTGAGGGACAAGAACCCAGATATTGTGGGTCTTACTGAAACAAAACTGAGAGAGGAGAAGACCTGATGATGGTTGGAGAAGGAAATATAATGTTTGGAAAAGAAATAGAGTAGGTAAGATGGGAGGAGGAGTGATGTTGCTGGTTAAAAAGATATAAAGGTGGATCAAGTGAAAGAAGGTATGGGAAAGGCAGAAGTGCTAAAGATCAGAGCAGAAACTAATGAAGGAAAAAGAGGCACTACATAGTGGTGTACGTACCACCTAAGACAAATGCATGGTCAGTACAGGAATATGAAGAAATGATAAGTGATACAGGAACATGTCTGGAAGAAATGTTGGGTGGCTGTGAACGAACTATAATGATGGGAGATTTTAATTGTAAAGAGGTGTGTTGGGAGGACTGGTCAATGGAAGGATCAGAGACAACATGGGAAATACACTATTGACACTGGCAATGGAAAATGTGTTAACTCAGTGGGTCAAAGAAGATACTAGGTTTGGAGGAGAGGGAGCATCGTCAAGACTGGACTTGGTCTTTAGTACAGAGCCAATGGTCATTGAGGAGATGAGGGTGGAGTGCCCTTTAGCAAAGAGTGATCATGCAGTTTTGGAGTTCAAGGTGATAGATGAAGAGAAATCTAGAAGAAATGAAGAATATAAAGTGGGAAGATGGAATTATGCCAAGACAGATTTTGGAAACCTAAAGAAATTCTTTCAAGAGACAAATTGGATGAAATTCAAGAGTGCTAAGGAGCAAATGAAAAGTGGAAGGAATTTATAAAATATACAAAGAAGGTGAGAAAAATTTGTACCAATAAGACAACATAGAGAAGTTGGAAAGCAGGACTGGTTTAACGATAGATGTGAAAAGGCTAGAACAAGAAAAGAGGATGCATGGAAGAGGTGGAGAAGGAAAAGACGGATTAAGCAGTGGGAAAGTTACAAAAGAGCAAGAAATGAATATGTGTTGATTAGAAGAGAAGAAAGAAAGAAACAAGAAAAGGATATAATTGATAAATGTAAAGACCAACCAAGGCTTTTTACAGACATGTGAACAACAACATCAAAAATAGAGAAAGTATTGAAAGTTTAGAAGTAAATGGAGTATGCAGTGAGGATCCCAGGAAATGGCAGAGGCTATGAATGGATGCTTTCGGAAGGTATTCACAAAGGAGACTGCTTTTGACAAACCACTGGTAATGGAACAGAAAGGGATTATGAAGGAGTTTCAAGTAACTGTGGAGGAGATCAAGAATATGATGGGAGTTTAGAAGTGAGAAAAGCTGTGGGACCTGATGGGGTATCAGGATGGATTTTAAGAGAATGCAGGAGCAACTGGCAGAAAAAGTTTGTGAAGTAATTGATGCCTCATTAAGGGAAGGTGTAGTGCCCCAAGACTGGAAAAGAGCTAACATTGTCCCAATTTATAAATCAGGTAACAAGAGAGACCCATTGAACTATAGACCAGTGTCACTTACAAGTGTGGTAGCTAAGATGTGTGAGAGGGTGGTGAAGAATAGATGGACAGACTTCTTGGAGAAAAATGACATACTTTGTGAGTGTCAATTTGGTTTTAGAAAAGGGCGTTCATGCACGACAAACCTGATATGTTACTATTCGAGGGTGATAGATGTAATACAGGAAAGAGATGGTTGGGCTGATGGAATATATCTGGATTTAAAAAAGGCCTTTGATAAGGTACCACACGGAGACTGATCTGGAAACTTGAAATGGTAGGAGGAGTGCATGGCAGTTTACTAAAATGGATGGAAGACTTTTGGTAGGAAGAGAAATGAGAACAATAATTAAGGACAGACCATCAGAATGGGGCTTGGTGGAGAGTGGAGTTCCACAGGGATCAGTGTTGGCACCAGTAATGTTCGCAGTCTACATAAATGACATGGTGGATGGGGTGTCCAGTTATGTGAGCCTATTTGCAGACGATGCAAAATTGTTAAGAAAAGTGAGATGTGACAAAGATTGTGAACTACTCCAGGAAGACTTGGACAGAATATGGAAATGGAGCTGTACATGGCAAATGGAGTTCAACACGACAAAATGCAAGAAAATAGAGTTTGGCAAGAGTGAAAGAAGAATCAGGAGTATGTACAAGATAGGAAATGAAGACATAAAAACCAGTCATGAAGAAAAAGACCTTGGGGTGACAATTACCAATGACCTATCGCCAGAGAGACATATAAACAAAATAATTGGAGAAGTATTGAACTTATTGAGGAACATAAGAGTGGCGTTCGTATATTTAGATGAAGAAATGATGAAGAAAATAATTACTGCAATGATAAGACCGAGGCTTGAATATGCAACAATACAGTGGGCCCCGAACTTAAAGAAACACATAAGGAAACTAGAGAAAGTACAGAGGGCTGCAACAAAAATGGTGCCTGACTTAAGAGATTTGACTTATGAAGACAGACTGAAAAGAATGCAACTTCCGACCCTGGAAAACAGAAGAGAAAGGGAGACCTGATAGCAATATACAGAGTGATGATTGGCATGGAAAAAATGGATAGGGAAGATCTGTGTATGTGGAATGAAAGAATGTCGAGAGGGCATGGGAAAAAACTAAAAATGGCCACTTATAGGAGAGATGTGAAAAAATATAGCTTCCCTCATAGAAGGGTGGAAGCATGGAATAGTTTAGACGTGGAAGTGGTCAACGCAAGGAATATTCATGATTTTAAGAAAAAGCTGGACATTAATAGATATGGAGACGGGACAGCACGAGCATAGCTCTTTTCCCATATGTTACAATTAGGTAAATACAATTAGGTAAATACACACACACACACACACACACACACACACACACACACACACACACACAGTTACGGCATGGCTCTCACCTCTCTCATGAACATGTATAACAGCCATTTTGTCTGCCATCAACAGCATCTTCAGCATCCTAATTGACATGAAAGGCAAAACCTTGCTCTTTGAATTACAAAGGCAACAATACGGACTACAGAGTAAAGGAAAACCAAGGGAGACATTGCCATGCACATCACAAGTCAGCTGTGTAAACACTAATCTTGGTGCTGGCAGTGCCATGGCACACATGTCTGTTTTGTGTCTTGAATAGCTTGGATGACTCATATGACTCAGACAGTGAAAGAGCTATTAGTGGTATTTTAGCCAGTATATAAGCTGAGTGGCTTAAAATTATTCAAAGAAAAAATGCCTAGCAGTGCATTTGGGATAGATAGAATGTAAAAAAAAAAAAAAAAAAGGTCTGGCTAATTTGATGTTTGGCTTATTCGAGGCCAGTTTAAGCAGGGTTTACTGTACTTTGTAGACATAATTGAGTGCTGGTGTAGTATTAACTAATATGTAAATATTTTTGTTATGTAAATGCAGAATATGCATTCAGATAATAATAATTGGCCTACGTTATAGATAGACAGGAAACTATCTGATGCATGGTTGGCACAAAGTGTCAGTCAACCACTCTGATGCATTTATAGTCACATTTCCACTGATGATCTGTGACATTCCTGTATTTATGAATGGCATTAATTATGCCTGTTATAGTAATGCATGATTTGGTAGACTAGTATATAAATATGATATGAATTAATAGATGCATCATATTGTAAGTTGATTAATTGATTAGAAATACAATTTCATGATTAATTCATTGATACTTTACAGGTTTATCAAACATAATGGTTGATGGAGAATTCCTTCGCACTAGTTGTGGGTCTCCTAATTATGCTGCTCCTGAAGTGATATCTGGAAAGCTGTATGCTGGTCCTGAGGTGAATATCTTTTAATGCAAGACTTTTCTATTATTGTGCAGACCAAAGTATTAGGATGGTTTTTAATATAGTTTAATAATAGATGTGTTTTGGTGTATGTGTGTGATGTGGGGGAGAGGTCTTTGACATGGTTTGCTCTTTTTTGTGGGTACCAGTGCTTCAAATGGAATGAAAATTTATTAAAAGTAATCATAAATTTGGATGGTTTTCCACTCAGTAGAAAACAAGTATACTGAGAAATTGTGCTGTAATTCATGGAAGTCATTAGTGTGAAACTTTCATAAGTTTTAAAAGAACAATGTTTTTGCAACAGCTTTTGTAAAGATTTATGATGAGTATGGATGTAGATTAGAAAAAAATATAAAGTTGTGTCACATTCAGAAAAAAAAGTATTTGATTTTTTTTTAATACTAGTAAATATATAATTACAGATGACAATAAATAGGACTTTAGTGATTAGACAGGCAGGAGGTAGAAGACACCTACTGAAATGATAATTTGCTCCCAGTGTGGTTGGATAGCACTGGTTCTGATCTGGACCGATTCTGGCTGCCCAGTTCTGGTCTGGATCATTTCAGGGGCTGCTGTGAACATACCATCAAAGCTAGTTATAATTTTGCTGAACACCCTTTGTGTCTCACAACTCAAATGGGCTGTCGCAGCTTGCCCTCTAAAGACAACTTTCCCCCTTTACACAAAACTATAAGCACTTAGTACACACACACACACACACACACACACACACACACACACACACACACACACACACACACACACACACACACACACACACACACACGGCCTGGTAGCTCAGTGGTTAGAGCGCTGGCTTCACAAGCCAGATGACCGGGTTCGATTCCCGGTCGGGTGGAGATATTTGGGTGTGTCTCCTTTCACGTGTAGCCTGGTCACCTAGCAGTGAGTAGGTACGGGATGTAAATCAAGGAGTTGTGACCTTGTTGTCCCGGTGTGTGGTGTGTGCCTGGTCTCAGGCCTATCCGAAGATCGGAAATAATGGGCTCTGAGCTCGTTCCGTAGGGTAACATCTGGCTGTCTCGTCAGAGACTGCAGCAGATCAAACAGTGAATTACACACACACACACACACACACACACACACACACACACACACACACACACACACACACACACACAGAAGAAATAGTGTGGGAAGACTACAAAGTGGTGAATGGTGGTGAGTGGGCAGAAGAATTGTTAAAGGTAGCAACAAATAACTTGATGGCACAGTGGGTGAGATCACCAACAAGGTGCACGGGACAAGATGTTGCAGCAAGGTTGGATTTGGTATTTACCAGGGGAATCTCTCTAAAAGAGGAAATTGAACATGAAAGTCCCTTGGGGAAAAGCGATCATGATGTCCTAAGCTTTGAGCTGGATACAGAATTAAGCACGAATAAGATTGTGGAACACAGGGAGGAAAAATTAAATTATACTAGGGCAAATTATAACCATATAAGGGAATTCTTTAATGAAATTGACTGGTCCGTGGTATACCAGGAAAGGGATATGCAATTGAAGTACAATAAATTTATGGATTTGTATAACTCTGCTGTGAAAAAGTTTGTGCCATATTACAGAAAGAGGGCTTTAAACAGTGGTTTAATAGAAATTGTGAAGAAGCAAAAAAGAACAAAGAAAAGGCATGGAAGAAACTTAAGAAAAACAGTGATGTATTAACAAGGGAAGGCTACAAAACAGTAAGGAATAGATATGTTGAAGTAAGAACAGCACAGAAGGAATATGAACAGAGGATGGTGGAAAACTGTGATAGTGACCCAAAAATGTTTTACAAATTCATAAATGGAAAACTAAATAAAAGGGAGGCAATAGAAAAGGTAAAAAACGGGGAAGAAGTACATGAAGATGCTGGAGAGATAGCTGAAATTTTGAACGACAACTTTTGCAAAGTGTTTACAAAGGAGGAGCATTTTATGGGAGGAAGGCCTACAGAAATAAAGCAAATGCAGGACATCATGGTTACTAAGGAAGGTGTAAGGAAAATTATAAGCAATCTGGATATTAATAAATCAATGGGGCCTGATGGCATATCTGGGAGGTTGCTAAATGAATGTAAGGATCAATTGTTGAACCCCGTATTTGATATTGTGGAAACCTCCATACGAAAAGGATTAGTCCCAAAAGAGTGGAAAAGAGCTGACATTGTGCCTATATATAAGAATGGTAGTAGAATGGAACCGCTAAATTATAGACAAGTATCGTTGACTAGTATATTGTGCAAGGTATGTGAAGAAGTAATTAAAGCTAAGTGGAGTGAGTATCTAGAAAGTAAAAAACATTCTGAGTGAAAGGCAGTTTGGTTTCAGAAAAGGAAGATCGTGTGTATCCAATCTATTATGTTTTTATTCAAGAGTGACTGACATACTACAACATAGAGAGGGATGGGTGGATGCTATCTACCTGGACTTGAGAAAGGCCTTTGATAAAGTACCACACAATAGACTGATGTGGAAACTAAAGATGACTGGAGGAGTAAATGATAAACTAGCAAAATGGATGGAAAATTACTTAATGGGAAGAGAAATGAGAACAGTGGTGAGAGGAAGGAAGTCCGAGTGGAAGAAAGTAACCAGTGGAGTTCCACAAGGGTCAGTGCTGGGTCCCATCATGTTTTTGATTTATGTTAATGATATGCCAGTAGGAATTGACAGTTATATGAACATGTTTGCGGACGATACTAGAATTATGAGGAGAGTAAAGAATGTGGAAGATTGTAACAAGTTACAGGAAGATCTTGATAAAATATATGAGTGGAGTAAAGAGTGGCAGATGGAATTTAATATAAACAAGACCCATGTTATGAAAATGGGAAGAAGTAGATACAGACCAAACAGGGATTACAGGCTGGGTGATGAGAAAATTAAAGAGACCAATGAGGAGAAAGACTTAGGAGTAACCGTGCAAAACACTTTGTCACCGGAGAAACACATTAACAAGATTTTTTGGAAAACATACAACATGCTTCAAAATATTGGCCTTGCATGCCACTACCTAGATGAAGGAATGATGAAGAAGATATTATGTACCTTAATAAGACCCCAGCTAGAATATGCAGCATGTGTCTGGTCACATATGAAGAAAAATGTGAAGAAGGTAGAAAGGGTACAGAGGCTGGCAACAAGGATGGTACCAGGACTCAGGGAGTTAGACTATGAGGAAAGACTGAGAAAGCTGGGGCTGACCACATTAGAAGAGAGAAGAACAAGAGGAGACATGATAACTATGTATAAATTGGTGAACAAGATTGACATACTGGACAGAGAGTTGATAAAGGTGACCACAAGTAATCATCTCCGAGGACATGGAAAAAAGCTAATAAAGGACATCTGTCTAAATGACGTGAGAAAATACAGTTTCCTGCTTCGTAGCATTGATAAGTGGAATAAACTGAGCAGTGATGTCGTTGACACGGTGTGTGTCAATCAGATGAAAGAGAGATATGACAGGAATGGACAAGGAGACAGGACAAAGAGAGCTTAGCTCGGGCCCTGTAATACACAAATAGGTAAATACACACTTCAGTGAGTGTGGGATCGGGCAGACGTCCACGCATAGGTTCGAATCCCACCACATACCGCATTGAAGCTATGGCATTTGTCGTGTGGTTTGAATTTATCTACATGTCACCATGATACCCAGGTTCTAGGTGGTTACATCCAAGATGCACTTGGGTGGTGATATGGACCCTAATATGGGTACCACTATAAATAAAATTGCCTACGCCACTATTGGGCGGAAGCTTAACAGCGCTTCCCACTTATACTCTTTAAGTATGCCTACAGGTGCTATAGACCATAACATAAAAAAATAAGACTTAAAATTTAAAATTGGCGACTCCAAATCTAGCCTTGGAGCCCCCTTCTGGCAAGGGGACCATAAATGTCCCCAGGTCAGACTGCTCTGCCTGTATTGACCGTAAATGTCTTGACATTCCCCCTCAACTTGTTCTTCATTAACTTTTGCAACATTTGCAGTCTCAGATCTAATTTTCAATCTGTAGAACACCACCTCTCCTCTACTAAGCCTCATCTTCTTTTACTCACCATAACACCGCTGTCTGAGGCTACTGACAGTAGCCCCTTTTCTGTTCCCTCCTGCTTCCTCTATTCTCATTTTTGTTCCAAAGTTGGATGTTGCATCTATGTGTGCAATGACTTAACTTGCTCTTGTGCCCATGCTCTTAAATCTTCTGAGTTTTCCACCATCTGGTTTCAACTTAAAAGTCACTTTCTGACTAAATTTATCTGTGCTGTCTATCTCTCCCTTAACTCCTCTGACTTAAAGAAATTCTTTGACTATTTATCTTCTAAAGTGGAGCACATTCTGTCTCTCTATCCTTTTGTGGAGATATCAATCCTTGGAGATTTCAGTGTTCACCACCAACTTTTGCTTTCCTCTCCCTTCACTGACTATCCTGGTGAACTAGCCTTTAACTTTGCTATTCTCCATGACTTAGAGCAACTGGTGCAACACGCTACTCGTATTCCTGACTGTCTTGGAGATACACCTAACATTCTTGACTGTTTCCTTACCTCTGATCTTTCTGCTTATGTTGTTACCTTATCTTCTCCATTGAGCTCCTCCAATCGCAATCTCATATCTGTATCTTGCCCTATTTCTCCAATCCCTCCTCAGGATCTGCCAAGGTGGAGGTGCTTCTGGTGTTTTGCCTCTGTCAGTTGGAGGGACTTTAGGAAGTGCTATGCTGATTTTCCTTGGAATGATAACAGTTTCCATGTCAGAGACCCGTCTCTGTTTGCTGAATGCATAAAAGATTGTGTCTGGCATGGAGGTGTACATTCCTCATTCTTTTTCTGTCTGTAAAGCTGAACTCTTCTCTAAAACATTTGCTAAAACCTTTACCTTTGATGATACTGGCCTTGTCCCTCCCTCTCCTTCTCCCTCTGACTACTATTTCATGCCTTCAATTAAAATTCTTCATAATGATGTTTTTCATGCCCTTGCTGGCTTAAACACTCAGAAATCTTAAGGACCTGATAGGGTTTCTCCCATTGTTCTCAAAAACTGTGCCCCCGTGCTTGCACCTTGCCTGGCCAAACTCTTCCAACTCTGTCTATCGACTTTTGCCTTTCCTTCTTGTTGGATGTTTGCTTACATTCAGCCTATTCTTAAAAAGGGTTCTAATTCCTCAAACTACTGCCGTACTGCTTTAATCTCTTGTTTGTCTAAAAAGTTTTAATTTATCCTCAATAGGAAGTTTCTTAGATATATATCATTTCACAATCTTTCATCTGATTGCCTGTATGGATTCCATCAGGGCCACTCCACTGGTGATCTTTTGGCTTTCCTTATTGAGTTTTGGTCATCCTCTTTTAGTGATTTTGGTGAAACCTTTTTGTTAGACATATTGAAATCATTTGATAGAGTCTGGCACAAAGCTTTGATCTCAAAACTACCCTCCTATGGCTTCTATCTTTTTCTCTGCAGATTTATCTAAAGTTTCATCTCCGACTCTTCTGTTGCTGCTGTGGTAGACGGCCACTGTTCTTCTAAATCTATTGACGGTGGTGCTCCTCAGGGTTCTGTCCTGTCACCCACTTTCTTCTTATTACTCATTAATGATCTTTTTAACCAAACTTCTTGCCCTATCCAATTTTACACTGATGACACCACCCTACACCTTTCCATATCTTTTCAAAGACGACTTACCCTTCAGGAAGTCAACAGATCTTGCAGGGATGCCACACAATGACTGACTTAAGATCTTTCTAAGATTTCTGATTGGGACAGGGAAAACTTATTAGTGTTCAATGCCTCAAAGACGCAGTTCCTCTATCTATCAGCTTGACACAACATTCCAGACAACTATCCCCTCTTCTTCAATAACACTCAACTGCTCCCCTCATCTACACTTAATATCCTTGGCCTATCCTTTACCTATAATCTAAACTGGAAACTTCTTATCTCATCTCTTGCTAAAATAGCTTCTGTGAAGTTAGGTGTTCTGAGGCATCTCCACCAGTTTTTCTCACCCTCCCAACTGCTAACTCTGTACAAAGGCCTCATTCATCCAATCCACCCATGTATGGAGTACTCTTTGCATGTTTTGGAGGGTTCCACTCGCACAATTCTATCAGATAGGGTGGAATTGAAAGCTTTTTGTCTCACCAACTACCCTCCTCTGACTGACTGTCTTCAGCCTCTTTTTCACTGCCAGAATGTTGCATCTCTTCTACTACGATTTTCATGCTAATTAGTCTTCTGATCTTGCTAACTGCATGCCTCCCCTTCTGCAGCCTTGCTGCACAAGGCTTTCTTCTTCCTCTCATCCCTATTCTGTCCAACTCTCTAATGCAAGAATTAACCAGTACTCTTAATCATTCGTACCTTTTTCTGGTAAACTCCAGAACTCTCTGTCTGTGTCTGTATTTCCAACTTCCTATGACTTGACTTCATTTAACCCCTTCGCGCCGAATGTTAAAAAAGCCCGCCTGTATGATATACGGGTGGTAGTGCCGCGCCTGGAGCGGAAACTCATGCAAGCTTGTCATACTTGTCGTCTTTGTGTATTATGCTGCTGTTTTTTAGTTACTATATCGCCTTCGAAGAGGAAAGTGGACGCTTCTCTTGGAAAAGAGAGAGAGAGAGAGAGAGAGAGAGAGAGAGAGAGAGAGAGAGAGAGAGAGAGACATTTGCTAATATTTTAGACACAAGCGGGACGCATGTAGCTTATCTTTGAGAGGAAGAGGGGAGGAGGGAAGGAGAGGAAATGAAGGAGAGAGAGAGAGAGAGAGAGAGAGAGAGAGATTAGAAAATTTGTTGTTGTGTGTGTGTGTGTGTGTGTGTGTGTGTGTGTGTGTGTGTGTGTGTTTTCACAGAATGTTACAAGGCGGGACGCATGTAACTTATCTTCGAGAGGGAGAGGGGAGGAGGGAAGGAGATGGGGAGGGAGGAATGGAGAGAGAGAGAGAGAGAGAGAGAGAGAGAGAGAGAGAGAGAGAGAGAGAGAGAGAGAGAGAGATGGGAACAGTCTATGCCATTGGGTAATTTTATAGACACAAGGCGGGATGCATGTAGCTTATCTTTAGTGATTGGTGGAAACAAGGATGGTAGGAGGAGCACTAGGATTTCAAGGACAGCATACGGCGTGTGTAGTTGGTATCCAACACACTATACGGGACAACTGAACTGAAGAAAGCTCAGAAAAGAAATATGACGCCTACGTAGGCGTCACCGTATATGCTACTGGGGCTTCATGACGCCTACATAGGTGTCACCGTATTGAAGGAGTTAAGAGAGTTTTGAAGACATTTATTCCTGTCCTTTGCCTAACTCTTTAGGCTCTGTAAGGGGACTGGAGACTGAGTGGGCCTTTAAAATTTTTTTTTTGTTGCCCTTGGCCAGTCTTTCCCTCTTACATTAAAAAAAGAAAAAAAGAAAAAGGCTTAAACTAAAACTATAAGTGTGGTAGTGACCTAAGTATACGGACCGTTAATCCAAAATTCAGCATGTGCTTTTGGTGATACCTATAGAATGTGGCCATGGATGATAATTGTTGAAAGCAAGTATAGTAGAGTCACTCACTAAAGTCTTACTACTTATCTGGGCAGCCGTGTCCTCGGAGAGAACAGTTTTCATAATTTTACAAAATGTTTTCTTTAGGTTGAAAAATATGTACTGGTTTTACATTGCTATTGATACTCTAGGTTTTAAAAACCATTCTGATAATATTGAATTTTCTTATTTCAGGTGGATGTGTGGTCTTGTGGCATTATCCTGTATGCCCTACTATGTGGCACTCTTCCTTTTGATGATGAGCATGTGCCATCCCTTTTCCGCAAGATAAAATGTAAGTGTTCATCTAGTATTGTTACTGTGTTTGAACAATGCTTGTGAAATACTTGAAAGATTCATGAACTTTGATTGACATGATATTTAGACTGTGTGTAAGACTTAACTCTATGGTCTGTGGTTCAGCGGGTGTGTTTCAGATCCCAGACTACCTTAATCAGAGTGTTGTACGCCTGCTATTGCACATGTTGATGGTGGATCCAATGAAGCGAGCCTCCATTGAAGACATCAAGTGAGTATTTCAGTATTTTTTTTTTTTTTTTTTTTTTTTTTTTTTTTTTTTTTTTTTTTACATTACAAGGGCACCGGCCAAGGGAAAACAAAGCGCTGCAAGAAAAAAAATCCCGCTGGTTGCCAGGCCCTGTTAAGAAGAAAGTAGGAGAAAGAGAAAAAACAAAAAAATCTAAAAGGAGGGTCCAGTTAACGTAAGAGGTGTCTTGACACTCCTCTTTTGAAAGAGTTTAAGTCATAGGCAGGTGGAAATACAGACACAGGTAGAGAGTTCCAGAGTTTACCAGTGTAGGGAATGAAGGAGTGAAGATACTGGTTAACTCTTGCATTAGGAAGATGGACAGAATAAGGATGAGAAGAAGTAGAGAGTCTTGTGCAGCGAGGCCGCAGGAGGGGGAAGGCATGCAGTTAGCAAGTTCAGAAGAGCAGACAGCATGAAAACAGCGGTAGAAGACAGATAAAGATGCAACATTGCGGCGGTGACTTAAAGAATCAAGACAGTCAGTTAGAGGAGAAGAGTTGATAAGACGAAAAGCTTTAGATTCCACCTTGTTTAGTAAAGCTGTGTGTGGATCCCCAGACATGAGAGCCATACTCCATACACGGGCGGATAAGGCCCTGTACAGAGCAAGCAGCTGGGAGGAGAGAAAAATGGACGAAGACGCCACAGGACACCTAACTTCTTGGAAGCTGATTTAGCAAGAGTAGAGATGTGAAATTTCCAGTTTAGATTTTTAGTGAAGGATAGACCGAGTGTGTTTAATGTAGAGGAGAGGGAAGTTGAGTGTTATTGAAGAAGAGAGGATAGTTGTCTGGAAGGTTATGTCGAGTAGATAGTTGTAGAAATTGAGTTTTGAGGCATTGAACAAAACCAGGTTTCTCTGCCCCAATCAGAAACAAGTGAAAGATCAGAAGTTAGGCGTCCTATAGCATCTCGCCTTGAGTCATTTAATTGTTGTTGGGTTGGGCGTCTGTTGAACGCTGTTGAATAATGCAAGGTGGTATCATCAGCATAGGAGTGGATAGGGCATTGAGTCAGATTTAGGAGATCATTGATGAATAATAGAAAGAGAGTGGGTGATAGGACAGAACCCTGTGGAACACCACTGTTGATAGTTTTAGGGAAGAACAGTGACCGTCTACTACAGCAGCAATAGAACGATCGGAAAGGAAACTGGAGATGAAGGTACAGAGAGAAGGATAGAATCCGTAGGAGGGTAGTTTAGAAATTAAAGATTTGTGCCAGACTCTATCGAAGGCTTTCGATATGTCAAGGCCGACAGCAAAGGTTTCACCGAAGTCCCTAAAGAGGATGACCAAGATTCAGTTAGGAAAGTAAGAAGATCACCAGTAGATCTGCCTTTACGGAAACCATACTGGCAATCAGAGAGAAGGTTGTGAGCTGATAGATGCCTCATTATCTTCCTATTAAGGATAGACTCAAAGGCTTTAGAAAGGCAGGAAATCAAAGCTATAGGGCGGTAGTTAGAAGGATTGGAGTGGTCACCTTTTTAGGGACAGGTTGAATGTGAGCAAACTTCCAGCAAGAAGGATAAATAGAAGTAGAGACACAGATGAAAGAGTTTGACCAGGCAGTGAGCGAGTTCGGAAGCACAGTTTTGAGAACAACAGGAGGGACTCCATCCGGACCGTAAGCCTTCCGAGAATCAAGGCCAGAGAGGGCCAGGAAAACGTCTTTATAAAGAATTTTAATTTTAGGGATGAAGTAGTCAGAGGGTGGAGGAGTAGGAGGAATATGCCCAGAATCATCCAAAGTTGAGTTGGTAGCAAAGGTTTGAGCGAAGAGTTCAGCTTTAGAAAAGAAGAGACAGCTGTAGAGCCATCTGGATGAAGTAAAGGAGGGAAAGACGAAGAAGTAAAGTTGTTAGAGATATTATTGGCTAGATGCCAGAAATCTCGAGAGGAGTTAGAATTGGAAAGACTTTGACATTTTCTATTGATGAAAGAGTTTTTAGTAAGTTGGAGAATAGATTTGGCATGATTACGGGCAGAAATATATAGGGCATGAGTTTCAGCAGTTGGATGGCTACGGAACCGTTTGTGAGCCGCCTCTCTATCATTGACAGCACGAGAACAAGCAGAGTTAAACAAAGGCTTTTTAGCTTTAGGGTTAGAGAAAGTATGAGGAATGTATAGCTCCATGCCAGAGATAATCACCTCTGTTATGCGCTCGGCACAAAGAGAAGGATCTCTGACATGAAAACAATAATCATCCCAAGGAAATCAGAATAGTACTGCCTTAGTTCCTCCCACTTAGCAGAGTTAAAATGCCAGAAGCACCTCCGCTTAGGCGGGTCCTGAGGCTGCACTTGAGTGATAGAACAGGTAACGGAAATTAGATTGTGGTCGGAGGAGCCCAACGGAGAGGAAAGTTTAACAGAGTAAGCAGAAGGGTTGGAGGTTAGGAAAAGATCAAGAATGTTG
Organism: Portunus trituberculatus; assembly: GCF_017591435.1. Taxonomy (NCBI): domain Eukaryota; kingdom Metazoa; phylum Arthropoda; class Malacostraca; order Decapoda; family Portunidae; genus Portunus; species Portunus trituberculatus. The sequence goes on from NC_059296.1 coordinate 136,982, forward strand.
GGCGTGTCTCCAAGGCGGTCAGGAATACGGGTAGGGAACTGCACTAGCTGCTCTAGGTCATGAAGGATAGCAAAGTTGAAGGTTTGTTCACCAGGTTGGTCAGTGAAAGAAGATGAAAGCCAAAGCTGGTGGTGAACATTGAAATCCCTAAAATGGAGATCTCAGCAAAGGAAAGTGAGATAAGATGTGCTCCACCTTGGAAGTCAAATAGTCAAAGAATTTTACATAGTCAGAGGAATTAGGTGAGAGGTATACAGCACAGATGAATTTAGTTAGAGAGTGACATTGAAGTCTTAGCCAGATGGTAGAAAATTCTGAAGATTCAAGATTGTGGGCACGAGAGCAAGTGGTGTCGTTACGCACGTATGCGCAACATCCAGCTTTGGATTGAAAATGAGGATAGAGCAAGTAGGAGGGAACAGAAAAGGGGCTGCTGTCAGTAGTATAGGATGACTCAAGCACAAGAAAAGGAACAAAGAGTTTCAAAAAATAGATTAGATGTAATATAATGATTTCTGAAGCCAAGAGTTGCTAGAGTTCCTTTCTATAACAAATGGATACCATTGAAGGAATAATTAGTATTACTAGAGTTTGAGAGATAACTGTATACCCAAGGGTAATGAAGCTCAAATACAGTGATGACAAGTCTATCCTTGAACATTATGGAATGAGAAATGGAATATAAATATCACTGAATAACAAATAAATTAACAGAAAAGAACCACAGTGTTCTTGTTGATGAGTCTGAAATTTTTGTTATATTGCAATCTTGGTTACATTTTTTAAGCTTTTTATCCATCGGTACAGTTGTTGGGAGAACAATAAGACAAAGATATGGAGAACTATGTAAGAACATACAAGTTTAGTTTGAAGTAAGTCTTTCTGTGTTGAAGTAGAATCAGGAGCTTTCCAAAGACAGGAAATAAAAATGTTACATATTTTCTTATACAAGTTTAGTTTTAGCAACCATAGTAATGTGATCTTTAGGACTAAAACTTACATTTGGCTGGAAATTATCTATTTTTATAATGTTTGACATTATAACATGAATTCTGTTTACAGGAAGCATGAATGGTTCCAAAAAGACCTACCAGCATATCTCTTCCCTCCACCATATGATCATGACAATTCTGTGATAGATCAAGAGGCAATAACTGAAGTTTGTGAGGTGAGGAAGCCAAAATGATTGTTGATAGATAGACAGATAGGAACCCATTTATCTGGCATCAAAGCAGTTGCATGTTGCAGTTGATTTGATATACAAGTATACATGTATTTTGTATTATTTATTATAATGATTTGGGTAAAAGATATAGAACATCTGGACCATCAATACTGAACAAAGTTGAGGAGAAAAAAGCCAGTTTTTGATGGCTACATTTTCCAGTACGATAGAGAACAACCATCTCAAAAGTTCAGCAGTTGCAAGGACACAAGACATAAAAAAGTAGATATGTTACTCGTGAGGTTTGAAAAAAATTATCTCAATAATTTCTGATACATATTATAGTGAATCCAGCCTTGCTTGGTACTTGGTGTGTGTGTGTGTGTGTGTGTGTATTTACCTAGTTCTAGTTTTACAGGGCCTGGGCTTTATGCTCGTGTGGCCCCGTCTCCATATCTACACTTGTCCAATTTTTCTTTAAAGCTATGCACACTCGTTGCTGACACCACTTCCTCACTCAAACTGTTCCAAGTCTCAACACATCTTTGCGGGAAACTATATTTTTTAATATCTCTTCGACATCTTCCCTTCCTCAGCTTTTTACTATGCGATCTTGTGCTTTGAATGTCATATTCTTTTCTCAGGATCAGATTCTCCTTATCCACTTGGTCCATTCCGTTGATCAATTTATGTAGCTGTTCACTCCTGTGTATTTACCTAGTTGTAAATAGGTAAATACACAGGAATGTGTGTGTGTGTGTGTGTGTGTTTCACTGTTTGATCTGCTGCATGTGCATGTGTACACATGTGTGTGTTTGGTGTCGATAGGTAGGTGTATTTTTGTATGAGGTGCTTTGTCTTGAACATCTCATTCTGGAAATGTCAATTTGATATATACTAAATGATTGATAATTTTTCATTTTGTATTTAGTTCTACCCTGATTAGTTGTTTTCTTACTTTGACAGAAATTCCAAGTTGAATCGGCAGAAGTTCAGAGTGCCATTCTGTCAGAAGATCAGCATAACCAACTAAAAATTGCATACAATCTGATTGTTGACAACAAACGTTTTGCTGATGCCAGTGCCATGTATAGGTAGGTCACTAAACACAGTAGAATCTTCATATGTTTTTCTTCAGCTCTTTATGTGATAAAGTTTTTTTTTCTTCTCTACATATACCTGTCCTTTATGTATGTAAACTGCCTCATGGCTCTGCTTCAATGCTGCAAGATGTTTAATTTTTCATGGATGGAGCTGAGTAAGTTAAACTTCTTTTAAAGCAACCTCTTTTGCAAATATAGTAAGGGTGCCGTTATTGATAAAATATCAGAAGTTTTAGGGAGCACAGAAAAAAAGGAATAAAACAAGGGTTTTTCTCCCTTTGAGTGCCTTTAGCTTCTCTCTCTTTGCTTTTTCTTTTTCTCTTTTATTTAAATGTCAGATTGAGTTGGAAGTCAGCCAATGAAGACTGCCAGTGAATTGAACTCTCCCATAAACACACCTGCAATAAGACAAAGAGAGGAGCAAAACTTCAGGCTCCACTTCATCTTTTCTGCCTCTACTCACACTACATGCACTCTTTTTCTCATTGGTACTCAATGCATTTTCTAGGAAAGCCACAAAATTCTCAGCCATATGATTAGTTCTCTTCCACTCAGTTTGCAACCCCAATAGTCATTCCATTCTTTCATCTCATGCCATTGTTCCACTTAGGTCCTCTACTATTGACATATTTGCTCTTTTATGTTTTTACTTTTGTGCTTCTCACACTCCATCAGATATATTATTATTTCGTCCACTTTTTTCTTGCACATCTTACACATTCATATAACTTGCTACTCACTTCTTGATATAATTCTAGAGTTGAATAATTGGTGTTCTTTGTATATGCAGTAGTATCCAGTCTGCTTTTACCATCATTCTAATTTTGTAAACTTAAATTACAGGCCAAGAATATGAGCAGATCATCATCATTGTAGTTGTGAAAAAAATTGGTGTATGATAATATGCATGGAAGTAAAGTTCACACTAAAGGAAGTAGCTGAGATGAAGTGTCTGCATGCATATTCATGCAGTCACATTTACTATACAACCATTCCTTTACATTTCAGTTTGTAGGAGAGAGAGAGAGAGAGAGAGAGAGAGAGAGAGAGAGAGAGAGAGAGAGAGAGAGAGAGAAACTGATCATTATACAGAATTATTTTTACATTTCAGTATATCTGCTTTCTATACTGGTGTGTCCCCTCCTCCTGCTGTGCCCACTCCTGCCTTCAGCCCCTCAGATTCAAGCCCAAGCCCTTTCAAACCACATCCAGAACGCATTGCACGTAAGTGGCTTTTTAAAATTTTATTCAAGAATATGTTTCTTTCTGTGAACCAGAACTCTGAGAGACTTATTGGAGGTGATATTATTATATTAGTCTTTTTGACCAACCTGAAAATTATATAGATGAAGATGATCTTTAATGATTATGTAAGTATTTTTATTGGGAACTATTGTAGTTGTTTTTTACATTTCTCTGCAACTTTGTATTTTACTTCTCTAGTTTAGCATTTTGTATGTTTTATTGAAGCTTTTATGAAACTGGCAAAGGACAAAAGAATTGGATAAAAAGTGGTCTCATAATAAGTCCCATTTCTAAAAAAAAGAAAGCAGGATAGAACAAGCAAGGAAGATGCCATTTTATTTTCTAATTGTTTTGCAACTCTTCTTTTTAAATCATTCAAGTGATAGACTGGAGGAAATATAGAAAGTGTGGAAGAAATATAGAAAGTGTGAAGATATGGCTTAACTTACATTAGTGAAGTGGATTTCATATGGATGAGAGTAAATGAAAAGTCTTGTGTATCTTAGCCACAGGAGGGAGAAGGTATGCTGGTTGCAAGTTCATGGAAATGATGATAGAAGATGATAATAAGAGAAGCAGCACTGCAGTATTGAATGAGAAAATCAGGACTCTGTTAAAGGAGAGAAATATTTTAAGGATCTTCATTTTACTTAAAAGTGGAAAATGTTTATTATCTGTAATGTATTTCTAGGAGCTCTAAAATATTTCACAACTGTTTATAAAGTTCCTATTTAAATAAAGAATAAATTCAGACAAAAATTATTGAAATGATTTTATTTTGATGTACACAAAATTGGATAATTTTTGAGATAAAAGATTTTCCTGTAACTTTATGGACAATTTATTAAGTATTCTGCAGAAGATTGATATGAAAATTATGTATCGGTTAAAAAGTGAGTTTTTTTTTCAAGTATCTTTATTATACTTTGAAGTGAAAAATGTTTATTATCTATACTTGATTCCTAGGAATTCTAAAATACAGTAAGTCCTCGTTATACGATACATATGCGTTCCTGGAAACCTTACCGTAAATCAAAATTACCGTATACCTAACCAATTATAACATGTAAGAATAGGGAATGTGTTCCAGCATGTCAAAAGTCACCCCTGCAGAAATGAAAATACATGAAAATAGTAAAAAAAAATGTAAAGTACTGCACAAAAGAAATAAACAGAAAAAGGTTTCATTTACCTTTCAATCCTCATGTATTCTATCAGATGATGTCCCTCCCAAGGCTAAGGGACAATAGGGATTTCAGCCCTTACTCATCTTCCGCTGAGTGTGCAGACGAGGACAAGATGTCGTCGTCTGCACTGTCGGAAGCAGATGTGAAAGGGTCAGCTGTAACAGGGTCAGCACGTTTCACTGGTTTGAAGAAAGAGGATATGGAGGAAGGGGCAGCTGTAGAACCGTTGGCAGCAGATGTGGAAGGGCCAGCTGTAGCAGGGACGGCATGTCTGACTGGCTTGAAAAACGAGTAGATGGAGGACTGTTTGGTTTTTCTTGTTTTGTTCATCATAGATTTCTTGATAAATCTTGACACTTTTCTCTACGTCATGAACCACTTTGCTACTCCTGGCAGGATTTGGGTCACATTCCTCAGGGTTTCCAGAGCTTTTTTGATACCATCGAGACATTCTCTAAGATTTTATGTCCAGGCCATGCACAGGTTCTTCTTCCTTGTCTCCCTCTTTTTCTGTCTCCTGTGATGCCTTGTCTTGCTCTATAAGTTCATAATTTGAGAGAGGTTCAGCATGGCTTTCCAAAAGATCTCAAACATCATCATCATTAACTTCATCGAAACCAGCCCTATGGCACAGATTTACTATGTCATTTCTGATCGCACCGATGTCGTCTTCAGCGAAGCCTGGGAAGTCATGCGCGCATTCTGGCCATACTTTATTCTATGCCAAGTTCATGGTAGACGTCTTGGGACGAAGTGAAGACTTGATGTTATCTAAGGCATGCTTGATGTTATACGATTCCCACCATTCTCTGATAGTGGGCTTGCCAGGCCCATCTGTGCCCTTTATCAGTTGCTGCGTGGTTGGCCGCTGGTAGTAGGCTTTTAATGTTTGCCATAATTATTATCACAGATAACAGTAGATCTGGATTTGACACGAAAATCGCCTCGCTGCAGTAACGTACCCAAAGCTGGAGAACGGACCTTAAATTTCAAACCTCGAAATCTCAGCTCCTAGCCAACATAAATCTATGAAGATCACTGTGAAGCAAGCTAACTGTGTTTAATTCAATGCCTGAAAGTGATATCTAGATCCATACAACCGTCATTGTACCGCTCAGTTATACGAGTCAAACACGAGAATTTATATAGTACCAGGTGGATGTTTATATACAACTTTAAGCTTACAGCTGTATTTCAAACACAAAATGCAAATTTTGTATCACTTATAAATTACTTTACATGATTTTGGCTGTCCACTCTTCTTCACACCTGTGAGTTTACACCTCTTGTCATCACTCTGTGACCGTGTGTTACCTCCTGTGGCGACACCAGGTTTGCGCTTAGCGTGGACATCACTGTTGGTGTCTTACTATCCCACCCCTTATATATGTCACATATGTTGCACTAGCGTACTCTATATAATTTCATTAACAAAAATGCAACTTCTTTTCTTTTTTTAGGAAGACTATTTACAAAGCACGTAGGCGGGCTTTATTATTTTTTTTACATCATTAACACGAAGAAATATATCGCAGTAGTCACTATCAGTCACTGCCTAGGCATTGTTTCCTACCATTCTAGTCACTATTAATCATTCATCGGTTTGTTACAATCACATTAGTAATTAGGTGAGTTTAACACTTAACAGCACTCCACAGTACACTTCCACGTCACAGTGATGTCAATAACATGTCATTGTTCTTCACCAGTGTCACCATCTTTTCCCAAACTGACTATCTATATGGCACCAGATATCATAACTGCAGTCACTGCCACCAGTTGCACGCGTCTCGGATTACGTCCCAGTTACAGCCTCTCACTCTGCCATTTTGTGTGACCTCTCATTATATTTCACTGTAGTGTTTCACATTGTAGGCCTCAAGTCACCACTAGCAGATCTTCTCCACTGTACCACTGACTTAACTCCACAGTCCGCACACAACACTCTGCTTCACCTTACACACGTCACGGTTGGATACACCACTCACAATGTTAAATCTGTGTGCATTACACCACTCACAATGTTCACTCCTTATTCACCTCACTGTTCTTCATTACTCACTGCACAGTGACATTACTAGCGACTGCATCACACACGCACATAATAACATTTTCATGTGAGCCTCGACACAAGCTCTTCACACTTTCACTGTAAATCCATTGTTGGACAAAACTCTTTCAACAGCATTCACATTTCACTGTTTCATTGTCTTCACAGATATGTCAAAATGCCTGAACATGCACGTAACAATTATAACCCCTCACTCTTGGCTGCAGCGGTATCCCTAGCACGACTGACTTGAACCGAGTGACTTGAGTAACTGTCCGTTGGCTAAATCGTTGGCCATCTCCCTGCTCGCCTGAGATTTTAAAATGACTCATTTGCAGTAGACATGGGTGTATACAACTTGCCACAAATATGTACATAATAATAATAATAGTAATAATGATAATAATAATGTTTCCTCCAGGTAGAGGTCAGCCGAGCCCTTAATCTGGTGTACCTCACAGCCTCCACAAATGCACACGTCTTCCCACTGCTGCGGTATTTAGTAATGATTAGTATTTCCTTTAAAAAATGCACCTTATATTGTATAAAACTTTACAAAATTATGACTTTAACAGTCAGCTGTTATCTGTGTTATTATGAATATATTTGTGCTTACAATAGACCCTTTAATATTCCATTTATTCATCTAATTAGTAATGCATGTAAGTAATATGTAATACAGTTAAAAAAAGGGGGGGAGAGGGAGAGATAACAGGCTCCAAGGGTGGTCAAGTTGAAGTCAGTACTGTGAGTGGCGGGGAGGTGTGGCGTGGATGACGTCATCATCCCTGCTTCCCCATGCTGGGCCCTCTGGGATGACATGAGCGATACCGTTCTTTGAATTTTTCTTACCGTATATCGAATCGAGGGTAGTAATTTCCAAATACCGTAACTGTGAATTTACCGGATAAAGAACTACCGTATAACGAGGACTTACTGTATTTTATAATTGTATATAAGGGTTCTTTTTTAAGCAATGAACATATTCTAATAATTACACTAAAATACTTGAAATGAAAATTTTTCAGAGTTCTTAACAACTGTATGAAAAATTGAATTGTTTTTGCAATGAAAGATTTTCTTCTAATTTTACAAACAATTCAGCAAGTATTTGGAGAAAAAGAACTTTGATATAAAAATTATGTACCAGTTCAAAGTCAGTTTTTTTACTCATCTTTGTTTCATTTTAAAGTGAAAATTTTTTATTAACTGTGCTGCATTCCTAGGAACTCTTGAAATAGTTTATAGATGTATATAAGGGTTCTTCTTTAGGTAAAGAATATATTCTGATAATCTGATAAAAAAAAAGATAAATATACTCACACTAATCCTATGATGTGGAAGATGAATGAAGCTTGTTAAAAGTATACCTGATGGAAGTTTCTCAGAATCTGTTACTCTTTCAGTTTCACAGAAGTCCATGTTTTGCCTTCAATAATAGTGTATTGTGTATTTTATCATAGTAGTTTTGAACCTTACATGCATGATCTGTTTTAAGGTTTTCCTCATGATAGACATCTTTGGAAACAGTAAGTGGATTATTAGAATATTATTTGGATGATGTGTCCACTATTATCTGTAAGTATCTAACGTTTTTCCCAACAGGAACGCTAATAAGTTTTTACCATCTGCATTTCATTCAATTTTGACAGCTCATCTTGGCATTGGCAAGATTCATCCTGATTTTCGAGCATGTGAGTTTATTGTTGACATGTACATGATTCCTCCCAGGAAAAATGGTTGGCAATAAATTTTTCAAGTGATATGATTTGATCATCATATAGATAGCTCAAAGTTTTCTGCATTGTGTATCTAGATCCCATCTTCATAACAGACTAATAAGTCAGCAAAGATGGCTTAACAAAGGCACACACACACACACACACAGGGAGGAAAAATTAAATTATATTAGGGTAAATTATAACCATATAAGGGAGTTCTTTAATGAAATTGACTGGTCCGTGGTATACCAGGAAAGGGATATGCAATTGAAATATGATAAATTTATGGATTTGTATAACTGCTGTGAAAAAGTTTGTGCCATATTACAGAAGGAGGACTTTAAATAATAAACAGTGGTTTAATAGAAATTGTGAAGAAGCAAAAAAGAACAAAGAAAAGGCATGGAAGAAACTTAAGAAAAACAGTGATGTATTATCAAGAGAAGTTTACAAAACAGCAAGGAATAGATATGTTGAAGTAAGGAGAACAGCACAGAAGGAATATGAACAGAGGGTGGTGGAAAACTGTGATAGTGACCCAAAAATGTTTTACAAATTCATAAATGGAAAACTAAATATAAGGGAGGCAATAGAAAAGGTAAAAATTGGGGAAGAAGTATATGAGGATGCTGGAGATATAGCTGAAATTTTGAACAACAACTTTTGCAAAGTGTTTACAAAGGAGGAGCATTTTATGGGAGGAAGGCCTACGGAAATAAAGCAAATGCAGGACATCATGGTTACTAAGGAAGATGTAAGGAAAATTATAAGCAATCTGGATATTAATAAATCAATGGGGCCTGATGGCATATCTGGGAGGTTGCTAAATGAATGTAAGGATCAATTGTTGAACCCCGTACTTGATATTGTAGAAACCTCCATATGAACAGGATTAGTCCCAAAAGAGTGGAAAAGAGCTGACATTGTGCCTATATATAAAAATGGTAGTAGAATGGAACCGCTAAATTATAGACAAGTATTGTTAACTAGTATATTGTGCAAGGTATGTGAAGAAGTAATTAAAGCTAAGTGGAGTGAGTATCTAGAAAGTGAAAACATTCTGAGTGAAAGGCAGTTTAGTTTCAGAAAAGGAAGATCGTGTGTATCCAATCTATTATGTTTTTATTCAAGAGTGACTTACATACTACAACATAGAGAGGGATGGGTGGATGCTATCTACCTAGACTTGAGAAAGGCCTTTGATAAAGTACCACACAATAGACTGATGTGGAAACTAAAGAAGATTGGAGGAGTAAATGATAAACTAGCAAAATGGATGGAAAATTACTTAATGGGAAGAGAAATGAGAACAGTGGTGAGAGGAAGGAAGTCCGAGTGGAAGAAGGTAACCAGTGGAGTTCCACAAGGGTCAGTGCTGGGTCCCATCATGTTTTTGATTTATGTTAATGATATGCCAGTAGGAATTGACAGTTACATGAACATGTTTGCGGACGATACTAAAATTATGAGGAGAGTAAAGAATGTGGAAGATTGTAACAAGTTACAGGAAGATCTTGATAAAATATATGAGTGGAGTAAGGAGTGGCAGATGGAATTTAATATAGACAAGACCCATGTTATGAAAATGGGAAGAAGTAGATACAGACCAAACAGGGATTACAGGCTGAGTGATGAAAAAATTAAAGAGACCAATGAGGAGAAAGACTTAGGAGTAACGTGCAAAACACTTTGTCACCGGAGAAACACATTAACAAGATTTTTTTGAAAACATAACATGCTTCAAAATATTGGCCTTGCATTCCACTACCTAGATGAAGGAATGATGAAGAAGATATTATGTACCTTAATAAGACCCAGTTAGAATATGCAGCATGTGTCTGGTCACCGATATGAAGAAAAATGTGAAGAAGGTAGAAAGGGTACAGAGGCTGGCAACAAGGATGGTACCAGGACTCAGGGAGTTAGACTATGAGGAAAGACTGAGGGAGCTGGGGCTGACCACATTAGAAGAGAGAAGAACAAGAGGAGACATGATAACTATGTATAAATTGGTGAACAAGATTAACATACTGGACAAAGAGTTGATAAAGGTGACCACAAGTAATCATCTCCGAGGACATGGAAAAAAGCTAATAAAAGACATCTGTCTAAATGACGTGAGAAAATACAGTTTCCTGCATCGTAGCATTGATAAGTGGAATAAACTGAGCAGTGATGTCGTTGACGTGCTGTGTGTCAATCAGATGAAAGAGAGATATGACAGGAATGGACAAGGAGACAGGACACAGAGAGCTTAGCTCGGGCCCTGTAATACACAAATAGGTAAATACAAATAGGTAAATACACACAGAAAAGGGTGGTCATGTGTAACAAATTTACTGAGTTTCTACTCTAGAATAGTTGACAGAGTACAAGAGAGAGAGGGATGAGTTGATTGTGTTTATTTGGATTTAGGAAAGGCATTTGATAAAGTGCCACATGCAAGATTACTGTGGAAGTTAGAGGAGAAGGGTGGCTTAAAAGGAAGCACATTGAGATGGATTGAAAATTATTTGAGGGGGAGAGAAATAAGGACGGTAGTTAAAGATATGAAGTCCAAGTGGAGAGCAGTAGAAAGCAGAGTGCTGCAGGGGTCAGTATTGGAATAATATATATATATATATATATATATATATATATATATATATATATATATATATATATATATATATATATATATATATATATATATATGACATGCCAGAAGGAGTGAACAGCTACATAAATCTGTTTGCGGATGATGCGAAACTGTGCAGAGTTATAAAGCAAAAAGAGGATCGTGAAATACTGCAGGAAGACCTAAGTAAGATCTGGGAATGGAGTAAAAAGTGGGAGATGGAATTCAGTGTGGACAAAAGCCATGTCATGCAAATGGGAAAGAGTGAAAGATGACCAGTGGGAATCTATAAGATGGGAGATGGAGTAGAACTGGAAAAAGTAAAAAAGAAAAAGGATTTGGGAGTGATGATGGGAGAAAATAATCAACCGGTAAGCCATATTGATAGAATTTTCAGAGAGACATAATTTGCTAAGGAATATTGGAATAGCATTTCACTATATGGACAAAGAAATGATGAAGAAACTGATAAGTACTATATTAAGACTCAGATTGGAATATGCAGGAGTAGTGTGGACCCCCCATAAAAAGAAACACATATGGGAGCTGGAGAGACTACAAAAAATGCTACAAGAATGGTTCCAAATTTGAAGGGATGACATATGAGGAGAGACTAAAGGCTATGGATCTACCAACCCTGGAACAGAGAAGGGAGAGAGGGGATCTGATACAAGTTTATAAATTGATCAATGGAATGGATCAAGTAGATAATGAGAATCTGATCCTGAGAAAAGAATATGACATTCGAAGCACAAGATCGCATAGTAAAAAGCTGGGGAAGGGAAGATGTCTAAGAGATATTAAAAAATATAGTTTCCTGCAAAGATGTGTTGAGACTTGGAATAGTTTGAGTGAAGAAGTGGTGTCAGCAACGAGTGTGCATAGTTTTAAAGAAAAATTTGATAAGTGTAGATATGGAGACGGGGCCACACGAGCATAAAAGCCCAGGCCCTGTAAAGCTATAACTAGGTAAATACGCACACACACACACACACCCACACACACACACACACACACAAATATGCACACACACACACACACCCACACACACACACACACACACACACACACACACACACACACACACACACACACACACACACACACACACACACACACACACACACTAACTTTACAGATTACTGAATGGAATAGAAAATCTGGATAGGGAAGATCTCTTTGTAATGAACAGAGAAACAAAGAGACATGCAAGAAAACTAAAAACAATCGCCTGCAGAAGGAACTTTGTTAAGTTTGTTTGACTTAGAACCTACTTCTTATATTAGCATTTACAATGCTTCCCAGCCATCTATTCTCACATCCAAAGAACTTTCGTCATATTCTGCCTCCGGCAACCTCTGATAACTCATGGCTAACCTGCTTCCCTCGGTATCCTGAGATGGGCTTGTTACTGATGCCAGCTTTCACTGGTGTTGTTTTTGTAATATGAATAGTGAGGAAGCTATCTCACATAGCTCCAAAATTCCTTCATTGAAAGAAATATCGAACGTCATCTTTACTTGTGTTGCCAAAGAATGAAAAAAATACTGATATCAATTATTACAATAACTAAAATATTTATTTCATAGCATGATAATATCAAGTAGTATTTAGAGATCTTTCATTAATATTCTGTATTTGAAAAAGGTTGTTTGGTGTTGTAGAGAAATCAGTCATCTCGTTGTCCTGGGAGGATTTCATGTCAGTGTTGAAACATATGAACAAGAAAATGTTGGGAAGCTTGACATATTTGGCTTTTAGCAGTTACTTGCATTCTTGGCAAGCATTTTGTGTTTGTTGTTTTGCTTTTTGTCCATGTAAGGTCTAGCATGTCACCATCTTTACAGATACATGGGGTGGCTGTATTTGCCATTATTTTTGAGTGCACCATGTTATGTACAAGTTTCAGATATGGGTATTGCTTATTATGCCAGTGTTGCTGTATTCACCTTTCTTCTAGGCACATTTGCCATTTTCTCTTGACTGACACATGTATTTTTGGATCCTTTTAAATAATTACTCATTTTAATATTCATTAACCAAATAGAACACTTATAAAAAAAATATATTTATATGTTTTGAGATGAGGTATATTCTATAAGGGCTATGTAAGAAGACAAGAAGAGCATAATTACAACAGTCTGTTGTCTTTATTGTACTATTTGTTTATCAGCGATGAAAACTTTTGCACCTACCTCTTATGGATGTCTGAAGGAGAAGTGGGACATGTCTGCAGCAACTGGTCTGTTTGATCCCTTGATTGTATTATTTTTTCTTAATGTCATTTTGTGCTGTCCACTAGGCAAGCCATCAAAGTTCATAATGATCTGGTACCGCATTACTGCATTGTCTGTTGTTTGTGGTGGCAATTATAGAATAAAAGCAAGAAACATTTTTAGTTCTACTGAAATATTTTTTTCAGTCTACTCTTTTATAATACACAATCACAATATATTATAGAGTCTTGAATTTAGGTGAAACTTAAGGTGTAAGAACCTCCAACTGTGCACTTTGTAAATTGATTTATGAGTTTTTGTTTGTTTGTGATGCTTTTTATAAACAAATTATAAAATGTCTTGTTGATGGTGTGATAATTTTTTATTTGGTTAATGTAGAATACATGTGAATTTCTTCCCATATTTGTGAATTTGATAACCAGTTTCAAGTGCTTTTAGTATTGATCTGCTGCTTACTGCTTAGCTGCAGTGTGGGATCCTTATAGGACAGGAGTGTCGTGTTAGTTGTGTAGATTTTCTCCTAAAATTAATTTTAATGGCTACATTTATCATTTATGTAATGTTTATGGAGAGACCTATATTTACCACAATGAAAGTGTATTTAGTGATATTTACTGGCTGAATTAATAATTTGTCTGATATCTTTTAAAAGAGATAAGTTTGCCATAGTGAAGGTACTACATTGTGATTCATAGGCATATCCTTCAAGAATATAAGTTACACACCATACCATTTAGTAAGATTTATATGGTTAAATCATGTATTTTTCTATGCAATGAAAATGCATAATTTAAGCATATTGGTATTTGATTTCTCATTAAATTAAACTTTTGTAACCTAAGATTTTATAAATTAACTGTTCATGATTTAACTTGAGAATTATATTTCAACAAAATTTAAGACTTTGCATAATTCCCTAACAATGAAGTTTAATATATGATTGTTTTTTTTAGCACTGAGGGAACGAGCACTCAGTGGAGACCGTGGAATGCCTAAAGGAACTCCAGGGAAACGTGCAAAGTGGCACCTGGGTAAGTTTTTTTGGGATCTTTTTAAGGTTTTAGATTACATTGGTTGGTTGCATCAAATTATGTGAGTGATATGTAGAGTATATCTTTTAAGCTATAGCATTTGTTTGCCAAGGTGATTTTTTTTTTTTTTTTTTTTTTTTTTTTTTTTTTTACAGGTATCCGGTCTCAAAGTAAACCCCTGGACATTATGAGTGAAGTGTACAAGGCTATGAAGGTCTTAGGTTTTGTAAGTAGGGGATGAAGCAGTTAATTTCTTATTCTAAAGTCTAGTTAGATGCAAGATGTGTGTTCAAATATCTGATAGTCATAAATACTGCTTTATTTCTGGTGACATATGGCAGTTATGTATGTGTAAAATATATAGATGAAAGTACTGTTCAAAATGTTTCCAGGAATGGAAGGTTGTAAATCCATTCCATGTGCGTGTGCGCCGCAAGAATCCAATAACAGGAGGCTGTGTACAGATGGCCCTGCAACTCTATCAAGTTGATTACAGATCACATCTCTTAGATTTCAAGATCATCTGTAATGAAGGTGATACAACACAGGTTGAAAAGAAAGGCAAGTGTTATTTTTAAATGTATAGTTGTCAATTTACTCTTGCAACTGGCCATTATTTAAGATTTTAGGTAGCAATTAAGAGAATCAAGATTTTCAGGAAGTGTCACAATTATTTTCAGTGTGGTCCTAGGACTGGTGGAGAAGTCATTGGAGATCTCTGTGGTCTAACTTATAGGGCAAATCAAGGCAAATCCTGCAATGATAAAGGTTTTACTTTGTAATTGTAGTGAATACTTTGTCAATGATGATGAAGTAGATGAAGAGCAAAGCCAGAAAGTACTGTAAGATAGTCATGAGCCTTGGGTTTTCTTTACTAAGGTATCTCAATAAGTGCAGGAATTGTGTAGACATCTCCATAGTCATGATTGACATTGGCAGAGCAAATAGTGAATCCTTGTTATCAAACAAGTTGGTATATGAATATGGTCCTCACCTTTGATCTACCAGTGTGGACTGGGAATCAACATGAGAAACTCTTTAAATTTGAAGTGGAAAATGAAACTGACAGTGCAGAACTGTAAAGAATACATTGTATGACTAAAGTGGTAAGAAAGAACACCATGAGTAGTGAAGGTGGTAGACATATCTTGGTCAATTGAATGATACTATTCTCAAATACACTAGAACATTTTTTAACAGTTCGATGGGATGAACAGTTGCTGATGAAGTTTTTGTATATTGTTTGGTGTACTGCATCTATAATCAGTCACTGCAGTTCATAAAAATAAACACCTTATTTCTTTGAAGAAATGGCCATCACCTTGATAAACTTGAGACAGATTCATGAAGCAGTGGATAGGCTCAAAATCAGCTCTCTCTCCATCTGACTGAAAACATACCTGTGGTCATCCTCTTAGTTTAAAATTGAAAGATTTTTAAAAATCATTATTGAATAAAAACAAGTAATGTTTTGTTTTCTGGGAAATTTCAATAGCATGATTTTAATGTATCTTATTTTTTTTTTTAGATATTAATCTACATTCTTATTACATGCTTATTTGTGATGTCTCAGCATAAGTTATGTGTTGGAATGGTGATTACTTGCCATTAACATCAGTAGCCAGTAGCTTCACAACTATATAGACCAGCAGTCCTTGTGTTCAGAGTTTTGAACATGGTTTAAATGCACGCCAAAAAAAAAAAAAAAAAAAAAAAATATATATATATATATATATATATATATATATATATATATATATATATATATATATATATATATATATATATATATATATATATATATATATATATATATATATATATATATATATATATATATATATATATATATATATATATATATATATATATATATATATATATATATATATATATATATATATATATATATATATATATATATATATATATATATATATATATATATATATATATATATATATATATATATATATATATATATATATATATATATATATATATATATATATATATATATATATATATATATATATATATATATATATATATATATATATATATATATATATATATATATATATATATATATATATATATATATATATATATATATATATATATATATATATATATATATATATATATATATATATATATATATATATATATATATATATATATATATATATATATATATATATATATATATATATATATATATATATATATATATATATATATATATATATATATATATATATATATATATATATATATATATATATATATATATATATATATATATATATATATATATATATATATATATATATATATATATATATATATATATATATATATATATATATATATATATATATATATATATATATATATATACACACACACACACACACACACACACAGAGACGAGACGCGGCAGAGGAAGGACGCGATACCGTCGCTCCCAAGAATCAGCTGATCTTCACTACCTTTGTTTGGGTTTACAGTGGCCTGGGCGATAAATGTGGACTCATTTTTTTTTCATGAATACAGTGTTAAATAATAATGAGTGAGAAAGATATTCCATCTAAATGCAGGTATGTGACAAGGGAAAGAATGAAAGCTGATGATGACAATGTTGGTGAGGGAGGAGGAGAATTTGAAGGCTTTGATACGGCGCAAACTTCACTATTTGATAGAGTCTTAACTATCGAACGTAAATTAGATAAATTGATAAATTAAAGTATGGGAATGAAAGAGAATGAAGAACAGGATAAAGAGCTCCAGAAATTGAAAGAAAGGATAAAAAGAGTGGAAGAAAACGAAACTAGGCTAAGAACCGAAAATGAAGAATTAAAAGTCCAAATAGCGAATTATAAGAAATTGATGGAAGAAGGACTCGGTAAAGCCGATAAAGAGAAAGAAAAGCTAAAAGATCTAGTTAACAAAGAAGAAGAAAGAATACAAGACGTGATTAAAAAAGAAGTACAAGCATGGAGAATCCAAGATAAGAAAGACAAGGAATCATTTCAAGAAGTATTTCAAGAACAGTTAAAAGAAAGAGATGAAAATATGACAAGCAAAATGATAGGAGTCCTCAAGAAAAAAAAAAATGTAGTAAGAGAAATTGCGGAAAAAAAAGAAGAGTGTAGTTATTTTTGGACTGAAAGAAAAAAATGTTAAATATAGACCAAGAAGGGAAAAAGACGAAATGAAATCAGTAAAAGACCTACTAAAACATCTGAATGACGAGGATAGACAGAACTTAGAAGAGGAAGTAGAAGAAATCCATAGAATGGGACCATATCAAGAAGGAACAGTGAGACCAATTAAGATATTACTAAAATCACAAGCAGCAGCAGAAGAAGTACTATACAGAAAAACGAAACTCAGAGAAACAGAATATATATATATATATATATATATATATATATATATATATATATATATATATATATATATATATATATAGAAAAATAGAAACGAGAGGAAAGGAAGAGACACAATGAACTGGTGGCAGAAGCAAGAGAAAAAATAATGAAAGGTCAGAGGAGGAGAAGAAGGCATTTTTGGAGAATTATAGGAGACAGGATAAGGAAATGGTATATAAAAGAGAAAAAGAGAAAAGAATGGAGCAAGTTTAACTAAAAATGATAAGAACAAGAGATTAAAAATGATGTATACAAACATAGATGGGATTTTATCTAGTAAATTAGAATTAAGAGATTACATAAAGAAAGAAGAACCAGATATTGTATGCCTGGTGGAAACAAAGTTAAATGAGGCAATAAAAATAGACATAGATAAAAGGTATAATATATGGAGGAGAGACAGAGTGGGTAAAGGAGGAGGAGGAGTCATGATGATGTTAAGGAAGGAGATAGTGGTAAATCAAGTGGAGTTTGGGAAGGAAAATCAGAAATACTGTATGTTAAGATGCATATTAACAAAAGGAGTTAACAATCATTGGAACATATGTGCCACCAAAACAAACTCATGGACTAACCAAGAATATAGAGACATGATAGATGACACAATAAGGAGTCTTACAAGAATCATTAAGGAAAGGAGAAAAGTGATATTGGTAGGAGATTTCAACTGTAAGGAGGTAGACTGGGAAAATTATGAAAGTGGTATGGGGAAGATGCCTGGGAGATAGATTCCTGAACCTAATGATAGATAATTTGATGGTCCAAAGAGTAAAGGAAAACACAAGATTCAGAGGAAACGATGAGCCGGCAAGATTAGACCTAGTTTTACAAGGGATATACCAATTAACGATGATATAAGATACAAGTGCCCATTGGGAAAGAGTGACCATGTAATATTAGAGATGGATATAGAAGAAGGAAAGGAAGATAGAGATGAATCATACAAAGGAGACCGATTAAATTACAGAAAGGCTGATATTGAGAATCTCAAGAACTATTTTAAAACGTAAACTGGGAGGAGATGGAAAACTCATTAACGGTTCAAGAGAAATATAACTTATTTTTGGAAATATACAAAACTGGGGTCAGGAATATGTTCCGAAATATAGACCTAAAGAAGAAGGAAAGAAAGATTGGTTTAATGCAAGATGTGCTAGGGCAAAGGAGAAACGAGATGGAGCATGGAAAAGGTGGAGAAGAAACAGAAATCCAGAAAATAAGGAAAACTTCAAAACAGCAAGAAATGAATATGCTAAGGTGAGAAAGGAAGAAGAAAAGAACTATGAAAAGGACATTGTCGAAAAATGTAAGGAACAACCAAAATTGTTCTACAGATTCATAAATGGAAAAATAAGACAAAAAGAAACAATAGAAAGGTTAAAAGGAGAAAACGGAATGGTGGAAGACCCAAAAGTATGGCAGAACTGTTAAATAGTAAATTTCATGAGGTCTTTACTAAGGAATCCAAATTTGAAAGACCACAGGGTAATAGAGAGACTGTCTATATGAAAGAGATTAAAGTAACCAAGCTTGAAATAAAAAGTTGATGACGGAATTGGATGAGGAAAAGGCAATGGGACCGGATGAAGTCTCAGGCAGAATACTGAAAGAATGTAGGAAGAACTAGCAAGTCCAATATACAACATCATAAAATGCTCAATAGAAAATGGAACAGTGCCAGTGGAGTGGAAAAGAGCTGAGGTGGTTCCCATATATAAGAGCGGAAGGAAGGAAGAACCTTTAAATTACAGACCGGTATCACTAACTAGTGTAATATGCAAGATGTGTGAAAAAGTAATAAAGAAGCAATGGATCGAGTTTCTTGAAGACAACAAAATATTATCAAATAGCCAATTTGGTTTTAGAAAAGGTCGGTCATGTGTGACAAATTTATTGAGTTTCTACTCTAGAATAGTTGATAAAGTACAAGAGAGAGAGGATGGGTTGACTGTATTTATTTAGATCTAAAAAAGGCTTTTGATAAAGTGCCACATGAAAGATTACTATGGAAGTTAGAGGAGAAGGGTGGCTTAAAAGGAAGCACATTGAGATGGATGAAGAATTACTTAAGGGGGAGAGAAATAAGGACGATAGTTAAAGATATGAAGTCCAAGTGGAGAACAGTAGACAGCGGAGTGCCACAGGGTCAGTATTGGCACCAATACTTTTTCTCGTATATATAAATGACATGCCAGAGGGAGTGAACAGCTACATAAATCTGTTTGCGGACGATGCGAAACTGTGCAGAGTCATTAAACAAAAGAGGATTGTGAAATACTACAGGAAGACTTAAACAAGATCTGGAAATGGAGCAAAAAATGGGAGATGGAATTCAATGTGGACAAAAGCCATGTCATGGAAATGGGAAAAAGTGAAAGACGACCAGTGGGAATCTATAAGATGGGAGATGGAGTAGAACTAGAAAAAGTAAAAAAGGAAAAGGACTTGGGAGTGACAATGGAAGAAAATAATCAACCGGTTAGCCATATTGATAGAATTTTCAGAGAGACGTATAATTTGCTAAGGAATATTGGAGTAGCATTTCACTATATGGACAAGGAAATGATGAAGAAATTGATAAGTACTAAAATAAGACCTAGATTGGAATATGCAGGAGTTGTGTGGACTCCCCATAAAAAGAAACACATAAGAAAATTAGAGACTACAAAAAATGGCTACAAGAATGGTTCCAGAATTTAAAGGGATGGCATATGAGGAGAGACTAAAGGCAATGGATCTACCAACCTTGGAGCAGAGAGAGAGAGAGGGATCTGATACAAGTTTATAAATTGATTAACGGAATGGATGAAGTGGATAATGAGAAACTGATCCTGAGAGAAGAATATGATTTTAGAAGCACAAGATCGCATAGTAAGAAACTAAGGAATGGACGATGTCTGAGAGATGTTAAAAAATTTAGTTTCCCAAAGATGTGTTGAGACTTGGAACAGTTTGAGTGAGGAAGTGGTATCAGCAAAGAGTGTACATAGTTTTAAAGAAAAATTGGATAAGTGTAGATATGGAGACGGGGCCACACCAGCGTAAAGCCCAGGCCCTGTAAAACTACAACTAGGTAAATACACACACACACACATATATATATATATATATATATATATATATATATATATATATATATATATATATATATATATATATATATATATACATATATATATATATATATATATATATATATATATATATATATATATATATATATATATATATATATATATATACACACACACACACACACACACATATATATATATATATATATATATATATATATATATATATATATATATATATATATATATATATATATATATATGACATACACTACACACACACACACATATATATATATATATATATATATATATATATATATATATATATATATATATATATATATACACTCACACACACACACACACACATATATATATATATATATATATATATATATATATATATATATATATATATATATATAATTTTTTTTTTTTTTTTTTGGGTGGGTGGGGGCGTATGCATTTAAACCGTGTTCAAAACTCTGAACACAAGGTCTGCTGGTCTATATAGTACTGAAGCTACTGGCTACTGATGTTAATGGCAAGTAATCACCATTCCAACTCATAACTTATATATATATATATATATATATATATATATATATATATATATATATATATATATATATATACATATATATATATATACTTTCAAAGCATGTTATCGAGTTTTCAACCAATAATTTTTTATGGTTATTTAGGTAAGTTAAAGGTTATATTGTTATATTGGTATATTATTTACAACTATGTAGGAATATATTGATTAGGGGCATGACGAAGGACTGCAGGTTGCCGAGAGGGGCGGCCTGAGGCCGCCAGGAGGGTGGGCAGGTCGAATGTTGTGACGCCCAGGGCGGACAGCTGGGAGCTTTGTGGAGTGCGGTAGAAGTAGAAGCGTTATATAAGTAAAAGGTTATATTGTTATATTATTTACAAGTATGTAGGAATATGAAACACAAGCTTGTTTTTGTTGTTGATTAGGGCCGCGAACACGAAGGAATGCATGTTGCCAGAGGGGTGGACGCCTGAGGCCGCCAGGAGGGTGGGCAGGTCGAATGTTGTGACGCTCAGGGCAGACAGCTGGGAACGTAGTGCAGTGCGGTGGGAGTAGAAGCGTGGGCAGCGGGGCAGGAAATGCAATAGGAAAGGGCAATAGGGATCAGCAGACAAGCGCAGACGGTGCAAGTCAGCTGCGAGTGTCGTGTGGCCCAGGCGAAGGTTCCGGAGTTGTTATTGTTGTGATAGGTGCGTGAGCCCTCAAGGTCGTCAACCTCCTCGTTGTCATGGTAACAGGCTTCCCATTTTCTTCTTCACTCCCTTACACACAGCTGCTGCCTCCCTTCTCATGTCTTTTAATTATGTCCACTTTTTCTTGTAGCGTAATGGTTTTCCTTTTCTTAGCATCACTGCTGTCACTCAGGAGTTTTCTTTTTGGTGCCATTGAGCAATATACTAAGATAGTCAGCAAACGCAGATGTAGGAACACTCTTGCCAGGGGCGACGGTGTGGTGGAACTGAGGTACGTAGAATGTTATTGTATTCAAGCATGAGGTGGGTGGTGTGGTGGATAACCACTAGTGACGCCTGGCGGCCAACAATAACAATAAACCCCGCGCTTTACAATTAATAAATTTAAATTTTTTAAAATCTTAAATTGCCTTATAGTGGACTGACGTAAGTCCGAGTTTGACATAACTCGAGACCGACGTAACCCGGGACCTTACTGTATATATATATATATATATATATATATATATATATATATATACACACACACACACTGGTGTTGGTTATTTTTATGAAGTACTTCACAATATCAATTATGCATGAAAATGTCCTGATCCATGGATATGGTAAAAGTATTTCTTGTGAA
This sequence comes from Portunus trituberculatus, assembly GCF_017591435.1. Classification (NCBI taxonomy): domain Eukaryota; kingdom Metazoa; phylum Arthropoda; class Malacostraca; order Decapoda; family Portunidae; genus Portunus; species Portunus trituberculatus. Next base: position 159,728 of record NC_059296.1, read on the forward strand.
TCTGTAACAGTTTCAACTGTCAGATGTGTATTTGTGTACCTGATGCCTGTTCTTTGTATAAATGTTCTGCGGGAATTATTCATCATATATATATATATATATATATATATATATATATATATATATAATCAAATGTTTTATATTTTTAGCTTTGGAAGAGGAAGAGACTGGGCCTACTGGGCCTACATCTCATCATGTCATGGAATTTTTTGAGATGTGCGCTGCATTGATCACTGAATTGGCACGCTGAGATCTTCGAGCAGAACTGCCTGACTTGAGCACTATCCTGTTATTAACTGGGTAAGGTGACCATAAGAAGCTAGGTTATGCAGATGTTTACCTGAGAGAGAGAGAGAGAGAGAGAGAGAGAGAGAGAGAGTCTCACTCTCTCTCTCTTTTCTCCTCCCCCCTCTCTCTATCTCTTCTTCCCCCACCCTCTCTCTCTCTCTCTCTCTCTCTCTCTCTCTCTCTCTCTCTTCTCTTCTCTTCTCTTCTCTTCTCTTCTCCCCTCTCTCTCTCTCTTCTCTTCTCCCCCACCCTCTCTTTCTCTCTCTCTTCTCTTTCGTCCCCCCTCTCTCTCTCTCTTTTTTTTTTTTTTTTTTTTTATTTATACCAATTTACATAGATATATAGAGTTTTGTACATTATACATTACATACTTTTGTACAATATTAGGCTAAAGAAGTCACAGTTAATGCCTTCTATCCGAAAGCCTGCCTCTGTCTGTCTGTCCGTAGCAGCCACTCATTCACTGTACACTTGAACTGCTGCGTGGACCAGCAGCCCTCTACACTCGCTTGCACAGCAACAAAAGCGTTCCACAAGCCGATATACGTGTTGAGGAACTGCCTTTGTTGGTGCCACGTTCTGCACCTGGGCTGGAGCAGCTCCCCAGGGGCACGGATGACGGTTCTGGTGGCAATCTCGGCCTGTCGGGCAGGCTGCTGGAGTTCATGCAGGTGAGCCACCCTCTGCTGCTGCACCTTGAACATGACGGTGAGGCCCGCCATGTCCCGCCGGTGTTGGAGGGTGTGCAGTGTAGGGTGGAAGCCGAGCTCACTCTCCCTGATGAGCCTCGCCGCTCGGTCCTGGACCTTGTCCAGGAGAGCGAGATGTTTGTTGGCCGCGCCACCCCAGGCAAGGCAGGTGTATTCCAAGGAGGAGCGGACCTGCGACTTGTAGAGCAACTCCAGTCCTTTGGCGTCCAGAAGGTAGGAGATTCTCCTCAGGGATGCCAGCTTTCCTGAGGCCTCTCTGGCTTGTCGCTCCAAGTGGGTCCTGAAAGTTAACTTACGGTCGTAAGTTACCCCCAGCACCTCCACCTCCTCCCGCGTCAGTGTCTCCCCGTTGAAGGCGAGGCGCAGGGCTTCACTCGTCCTGGTGATGCTTAGCAACTGGGTTTTGTGAGCAGCAAACTTAACTTGCCACTTCCTTCCCCAGGCTGCGATGCGGCTCAAGGTGGCGTTGATGTCACAGGTGGCTGCAGCTTTCTCCTCCAGTCCGTAGCTGTGGGATAGTGTTATATCATCTGCAAATGCCTTCGCTGCAGGAACGAGGTGTAACAGATCATTGATATACACATTCCACAGCAAAGGGCGAGGCAGCTCCTTGAGGAACGCCTGCCCTTATGGGCTGTGGTTTTGATTCCGCCCATTGATAATTACTTTGAGGTGCCTGGCTCTCAAGTAATTTTCTAGGAGCTGGAGGAGTGTTCGTCACGCCTACAGCGGAGCTTGGTGATGAGCGCTGCATGCCAAACTCTGTCAAACGCAGCTTCGATATCAAGAGCCACTACTGCTGTGGCCTTGCCTCGGTCCAGGGCCTCACTCCACTTCGTGGAAAGGAGCAGGTGCAGGTCTGCTGCCGACCTCCCCTGCCTGAACCCAAACTGCCTGTTGCTCAGCAGGTGGTGGCGCTCGAGATGCTGCGTCACTCGTGAGGCCACAATTGTTTCCAGCACTTTGCTCAGCACAGGCAGCAAGGACACGGGTCTGTAATTTTTTGCCTCTGCCTTGGAGTTCTTGTGAAGAGGCACCATACTGCTTCCTTTCCACATTTCAGGCCATGTGGAGGTGGCGAGGCAGTGATTGAAGAGGGAAGTGAGGGGGCGCACCAGCTCAGCAGCACACTGGTGTAGAACGCGCGGGCTCATGTCCTGAGGCCCCACAGCTTTGTTCTCGTCTAAACTTTCGAGAATCGCTCGCACTTCCACTTCACTTGTTATCACTTTCACTAGTGTCTCTTTTACTATTTGAGGCAGCAGCGGAGAGGGTCTTTCGGGGTCGGGGATGCACATCTTTTCTCTTCTCTTCTCTTCTCCCCCCCCCTCTCTCTCTCTCTCTCTCTTTTCTCCTCTTTCTCTCTTCTTTTCTCCTCCTCCTCCTCCTCTCTCTCTCTCTCTCTCTCTCTCTCTCTCTCTCTCTCTTTTTTTTTATTTAAACTTAATGCACATAACATACATATTTTACACATAAGTATGTTTACAGTTGGAGCTGAGTTCGTGAGGAAAGAGCGTGCACTGGCATGTGACGCTCATTCTAAAGCTGCTCCCGGGGACGGCATTGTGAGCGAAGGTGTCATAAAACTGTCACTGTCAGTTGCGCACCTCCCTCGCCACTGATCAGCACTGTAATGTCAGGCACACGCACATCCCACGTCACTGTGTTTCACTGTCACTGTCAGGCATACTATTTTCCTCCACTGTCACTGTCAGGTGGATTGCAGGCTGGTGGACACTGCCATTTTATCACCTCTCTCTCTTTCTCTCCTCTTC
>NC_059296.1:167500-187500 GCF_017591435.1 Portunus trituberculatus
AGATGTTCCAGAGCAGGGGGCCGAGACAGCTTCCCTGAGGAACACCTGCTTTTACTGCATGCTGTTCAGACTCTTGGCCATCAATGACTACTTTGAGATTCCTCTCTCTCAAGTAATCTCCAAACAGCAACAAGATGGGCCCATCCACACCTGCAGCACGGAGCTTTGCAAGGAGGCCTGCAGGCCACACCTTGTCAAAAGCCCCTTCGATGTCAAGGGCAACAACTGCAGTGGCCTTGCCTGCGTCCAGAGCAGCACTCCATTCCGAGGTGAGCAGCAGGTGAAGGTCAGCGGCCGATCTGCCCGGCCTGAACCCAAACTGCCGACTACACAGTAGGTGGTGCTTCTCAAGGTGCTCTGTGACTCTTGAGGCCACTATGGACTCGAGCACCTTGCTGAGCACAGGCAGCAGGGACACCGGACGATAGTTTTTGCCACTGTTCTTTCGTTTTCTTGTGTACTGGCACAACACTAGCCACTTTCCAGATACTTGGCCACCTGCTGGTCCGTAAGCACTGATTGAATATCGTAGAGTGGGTGAGCCAGCTCATCAGCACACTGGCGAAGAAGGCGTGGGCTAATGTTATCAGGACCCACTGCTTTTGTCACATCAAGGTTTGAGAGCACTGCCTTCACTTCCACTTCACTCGTTGTGGCACATGATAATTTTTCTTTCACTATGTTTGGTAGTGGGGTGGAGATCTTTTAGGGTCGGGACGCACATCTTATCAGTGAAGTGCTTGGCCAGGAGGTTAGCTTTATCTCGGGCAGACTGCGCTATTGTGCCGTCATCCCGGTGGAGGGGAGGAATGGTGTTCCCCCTAGACACACCTTGTTGCTCCTTAACAAGACTCCACCAGCGTTTTGACCCCACCTGGCCGCCCGCAGCTTCCTCTTGAGATCAGTCACCCATTGGTCAGAGGCCCACTCTTGAGTAGCCCTCATGTGGTCGGTTGCCTCCCTGTGTCGCTGCCTGTTCCATGCTGTGGGATGCCTCTTAAAGGTGAGCCAGGCACGGTACTTTGCGTCAGAGGCAGCTCGACATTCTGGTCCAAACCAGGGTTGGTCTGATGCCTTGGTTTGGTGTGTGGAGTGGGGCACCCAGCGGTCCTGCAGGGTGTGAAGCAGCTCTGTGAACTGCCCCACCTGCTGGTCAGTGTCTCCACATAACACTTCATCCCAGTCAGTAGTTTTGAGGGAGGCTCGCATAGCCTGCCAGTTTGCCTTCTCCCACCTCCACAGTGTTCGAGTGTAGCACTCCTCACGTGGCCTCTTGAAACTAATCCTTGTGAGGACTGCCACATGGTCCGAAGTGCCCACAAAGTCTAGGGAAGAACACTGTATGGTATCGGAGGGAAGGTCGGTCACGACTGGATCGAAGGATGATCCAGAGCGGTGAGTGGGAAAGGTGATATAGTTGTGCAAGTCGTGCACAACCATGAGTGTGTTAAATGCCTCACTCACTGTGTTTTGGTTTAAGTCACCAATTATTATCACATTTTCACACTTATTTGCTACCATCATTGCGTCTATATTCACTGTCAGGTAGTCAATGAGTAAAGTGCCTTGTGAAGGGGGGTGATAACACCCAGCATACAATAAACCTTTCCCGTTTCTGTCAGTTACTTTTAACACTAATAATTCAAGCTCCTCGGGCACAGGCTTGGCTGGTTCAATGACCTTAACATTGAGCGTTTCTTTGTAACAAAAGGCCCCACCTCCCCCTTGGGTAGATCGGTCCTTTCTTTGCCAAGCCGAATATCCACGCACACGAGCGTAATTCACTGGCACACTAACATCTAAGAAAGTTTCACACACAAAAACAATGTTGGCACAGTGTTTAATAATCACATTATGCTTTGAGTTCACCGACGTTAGTGTGAAAACCTCTTAAGTTTGCCTCTTCTCTTCTCTCTCTCTCTCTCTCTCTCTCTCTCTCTCTCTCTCTCTCTCTCTCTCTCTCTCTCTCTCTCTCTCTCTCTCTCTCTCTCTCTCTCTCTCTCTCTCTCTCTCTTCCCCTCTCTCTCTCTCTCTCTTCCCCCCTCTCTCTCTCTCTTCCCCTCTCTCTCTCTCTCTTCTCCCCCTCTCTCTCTCTCTCTCTCCCCTCTCTCTCTCTCTCTCTTCCCCCTCTCTCTCTCTCTCTTCCCCTCTCTCTCTCTCTCTCTTCCCCCCTCTCTCTCTCTCTCTTCCCCCCTCTCTCTCTCTCTCTTCCCCCTCTCTCTCTCTCTCTCTCTCTCTCTCTCTCTCTCTCTCTCTCTCTCTCTCTCTCTCTCTCTCTCTCTCTCTCTCTCTCTCTCTCTCTCTCTCTCTCTCTCTCTCCCCCCTCCCCTCTCTCTCTCTCTCTCTCTCTCTCTCTCTCTCTTCTCTCCCCTCTCTCTCTCTCTTCTCTTCTCTCTCTCTCTCTCTCTCTCTCTCTCTCTCTCTCTCTCTCTCTCTCTCTCTCTCTCTCTCTCTCTCTCTCTCTCTCTCTCTCTCTCTCTCTCCATTTACACACAGAAATACACAGGCCTGGCATTCATTGCACCAAATAGTATGAGGATATGTCAAGCTGGCTGGCTCATAACTTGAATTTTGGCTCAAAAGTCCAAGGAAAAAATTAATGAAGTGATTGCTCATATCTAGCATCACTTGTAACTCGAGGTTCTGCTGATTACATCAGGTTGCAAATTTGTACTGTAATCTTATTATAATGTGAATATTTGTAAAGTAATATATTGCAAGCAATCATGATAATCTTGTTTTCAGGATTGACTGACTGCTCTGCTCCATGTTTCCCTTAATCCCCTTCACCATGCTTCTGCACTGCCTGGTGATGTATACTGTACATTCTCCACTACAAACCAATTACAAGCAAGAAATGGGAATCCTTGGCTTGACATCAGCATTGCTATTCCAGAATTTAGTGCCTGTGGGTCAGTGACAAGATTTTTTGCTGCCTCATTGCAAATAATAAAAATTGTTTGTAAATCTATGAAAAAAAATATTTTTGATAGTTGCTTACCCAATAATTGATATAACTATATTATACAACCTCTTTTGTACATATATAATTATTCATTATTACTCAAATAAGAAAGTGTTGTATAGACTTACGACGTTATGATAAAGCATAAATACATGATACTATTGTCTGTAAAAACTTGTGGTTCAGCTCCCATGAAATTAACAATATTGTATCAATGTATTGCTTAAAATTCATTTTGCTCTTGTGCCTCATATTACATATTAAGAAACATGACGAAGTAAATATTGCACTTAAATCATATACAACAATTACATTTTATAGTTTTTATATAATAGTCATGGTCCTTACTTAAAGTAGGACTGAAAAACTTAGTCCTTGGTGATTGTATACAGATTGTAACATGAGTTTTTGTAATTACTGTCAGAGGTGAAAGCACAAGTTATTCTAATTAGAAAGTGTTCTATATACTTATGTATGTCAAGGCTGTCAAAATCATGCAGTATAAAGTCTACATGTATTTACTGTCACTGTCTTAGCTTGAAGCTGAAAACAGCTATTACCTGCCAGCCCTCACTCCTCTCTTCCTGCCTGGGCAAGCCTATTATTAACCCTTAACTGACAATAACTGTTCACGTTAGTGCTGTCCTGTTTTAAGTCACTGTGATCATTCATGTTGGCAGCATTTCTCCCACAAGTGAAGTTAGCAGCTAATCAGTTATTTGAAGTTTCACATCAAGACAATGACGGTGAATACATTTTGATTTTACGGTATAATTTTGACAGGGAAGATAGGGGGGGAAAAATCTGTTGAAAATGCAGAGTATGATGACACGTAACATGGTGTTTCTATAACATAAATAGTTGCCTGGTGCAGAAGTCTACTGAGAATAATTTGAACTTTTGCCTTTAACAGTACTTGCAGAAACTCACGTCCACTCTGTATGTGAATGAAAAAAATATAACAAATAAATAATTGTTGATTTTCACCCTCATTCAGTAAGATACATCTATGACCCATGCACCTTATTAGCACAAAACACTACAGATTTATTTGAAGGGGAGAGTCAAACATAGCTAAAAGAAAAGCATTTTAATAATTAGTCATGGTTAACACTGAAAATAAATACAGGATTACTAAGAGAATTTGAGCCATATCTTAACATGGAACTGATTAATTATTATTCAGTTTTACTCACAAATGTGTATAAAAGATTGTGGAAAAAAAAAGAAAAAATGAATTATGTGAAAAGTTTGGGAAGTGCAGCTTGAGAAAATATATTGCTATAGTTAGACAATGATACCAGGAACAGATGGCATAAAAGTGTTGGAAACAAGGTTTGATTAAATGTTTCACAGCCCATATAGGACAAACAAAAAGAAACTAAAGTAGCTGCTCACTATCATCACTACCTTTGCTCACTTCTTTAGTTGTCTCTAGATAAATATGGTATTGTGCATTGCTTTTGTGCTATAAATTGTGTTCAAATCTTACCACCACCACATGTATGTCCTTTAAGTCTCCGTTGCTTAGGTGTATGCTTCATACTATCACAGCCTCTATAAAAAGAGTGATGCAAACAACATGAAAAGAAGAGTAAAGAAAGACACAAAACATGAAAAGTTGATAATAGTATGGTAATCAAGATTGTTGTGTGTTTGCAGAGTGGTATAGTCTGGCTGGTATTATGGTGGCAATACTGTAACTTATATTTGAAAATGCAAGATATTTTTTCCTTTTTAATTAAGGAAACAATGCTTAACATTTCAATTATCTATTAGACACTTTCTAAGATGAAGGAAAATTCATCATTGGTAGCTTAATGTTCATGATAATGACTATCTTTTCCTAGATACTGGCTGTACTATACTGTTTGCTCTGTTGGAATTGTGTTGCATTTTCACTATTTTGATGCAATGCAGGCTGAACCATTCATGTATGAACAATTCAGCATTTGATGCTGGAGGTGCCAAGTGCAAAAAAAGTGCACCAAGTCCATTAGCTAATGCATATTTTGTTCACCCTTTATAAAGTAAGGGAAACATTAGCAATTTTTTATCGTGTATGGCTGAGCTGGAAACCCCAAACTTTATGGAAACACACATTTTCTTTTCTTCTTAGTCTATATATATATATATATATATATATATTTTTTTCTTTTTAATCTATAAACTCACTAATAGAGGAGTTAGAATTTTTTCATTATCACTATTTTATTTAGTTTGAATGCCGCCCAAAATAAGCTTGTTATGTATACAGTAATTACTGAAATTCCAGTATTATGTTAGTTATCAGTAAGCATGCAAAACAACTATCAGGTAATGGTGAAAACAATATTGACCAGCATTGCCCATGACTAGTAAGTATGCAGTAAGATGTTACCAGCAGGTAATGTATCTTCTAACCCTAATTTGAACATTAATTAAATCTAATGTAAACAACTCTGATGCCTGTTTCTTGGTATTCCTTCAAGTCAATGCCTATAAGAAAAAACTTGCATTTTTTTTCCTGTTCATACATTCTATTCTTTCATATGTATGAATGGATGGACGTTTGAGTAGATGGATGTATGTTTGGATGAATGATTGGATTCACTGGCTGGATAGATGAATTGTTGAACAGATGAGGGGAGAGGATAGGTAGATAAATAACTAGCTTGATATATGGATTATAGATTCTACTTGTATATATGTCTTGTATTGGAATATCAGAATAAAAAATTAATGAACTGTACATACCTCAACTATTCAGTCTTAATAATTTCTTCATAGCATTCAAAGTCAAGTTTTGCCAATTCCCCATTTGTCTTATCCATTATTGCATTCATATCCAAAGTGGTCCCTGGTTTTATGTTGTAACCTTTAATTAAACCTTGAGGGTTGGATGGGGTAACACAGTCCAGGTGGGGTTCTTTCCTTAACACTTGGTCAATGTCTACACCACTAAAGAAAGCAACTGATAGTGGTAAGTCTTTGAATCCCAGTCTGTGGAGAAAAACTGAATATATAGTATATATATTTCATATACAGAGATGAAATACAGGGAATTCCTCTCCCTATAAATTCCTTATTTTCCACAAGACAATAAAAAACCAGAAACAATCTATCTGCTAGTGTGTTATTACTTTACCTTGTGGCAAAGTATGCCCGTGTAAGAAGGTTGGTGATCTGGAGAGCTAGGGCTGCTCTGTAACAGTCTCCTTCAGCTACCAAGTATCGTACCTGCCACGTGTGTTAAAAGTATTAACCATGAGATACTATAAAATGTGAAGTACAGCCTGTTTTTATATAACATGAACTACTCTCTTCAATGAATAACAAGGTGGTATCAAAAAAGTTCCAAGACTAGGTCTACCTATATACAAGAAATAACTTGCCCTGATTAAAGATTTGACTGTTCAATCTGAGTTCATAGCATTTTAATCCCAATGTTTAGCAATGTATCTAACATTACACGATAATGAATATATGTATGGCAATTTAAAATATGATTTTGAGCAATAAATGGCACACATATGACTGGTACAAAGCCTCAATCTGCTCAATTTAAATTGTATTAACTTCCTATTTAATAAATCTTTTGAGTGACTCAACTTCCTATTTCTAATTCATCCTTAAAGAAATCAATCAAACCTTGAACAATGAAACAGTATATGATTATATCACCTATTAAGTCATTCACTAGTTTTGTGGCTTTAGTTATTTTATGGAATTTTTGGCTGTTTCAATCCTATCATTTCACAAAGTAACTAATATCCATTATGAAGGCCACTTTATAAAGATATAAATAGGTCCCATATGGTCATGAAGTGTTATCACTCTAGTGACCTTCTCTACTAACAAGTACAGATATGCTGACAGTTGCATCACTTTCATCCTCATTATTTTGAGTATCCCTTACTGACTATGTAATCAGTCCACTTTCAGTGATAAGATAATATTTGAAAAAATAATAAATAAAGAAATAAAATAAATTAAAGAAATAAAAATAAGAAAACCATTGAAAATTCCATACACTGTACTATATACCTCATCATGAATACTGATGCAAAAACGACCCGAGATGTGATACTTTGTGAACAACCATTGCATACACACCAGCATGATGTGCAGGTAATCCACCGCTGAAAAGCAAGCAAGAATCCACGTGAGTTACACTAACACCATTGAACTGCTAAATGTTGATGAAATTATCATTATTATCATATTACAAAACCTCACATATGATGACTCTTTAAGTAAGGTATAACTTATTATATCATAAGCTGATTACTTGCCCAATTCTATATCTATCGCTTAAAGACCTTAAAATACAAAAATTTTGGTGGACAAAGTTTGGCTTACCTGAACTCTGTACAACCCAGTTCACTCTGCTTGTCATGAACTGGTCATCAACATATTGTGGTTCAAGAGCCCGTGTTATGCGAGCACCCAGCACTGGAGTCTTAGGTTCTGGACATCGAGCAATAGCCTCCAGACAGTTGAACATGTGAGATTCTGAGCCCCCTACCCATATAGGGGGCTTTTCCACTATGTTGGAAAATGTGGCTTCATAATTGTTTTCATATGCTTCTCGTAAAATCTTCATAATCTAAAATGAGTAAAATTAACTTCACAATTTCTATTTTAATAATAGCTTGAATTATGATGCATAAATAATGTCTACTCAAGATTAAGCTCTTAAAAAACAAAAATTTTAATTTGTGCTTGTGAACACCAAATAGTGATATAATATTATAAGGAAATCTACTGAATATATAATTCATAAAAAGGGGAAGCTGCAGTAGGAAGCTTTAAAATTAAAATAAACATTATTCTCATACCTTATAGCAATTAAAATAAACATTATTCTTATGGCAAACTTTACAAAAATAAGGAAAATGTTACTTTACTACCTTTTTTCTGGGCATGGGCTCTTCAGTAACATGGTAACCCAACTCAGAAGCAAGATTCTCCCCGGCATCATTGAGGTACCAACCCTTCTCTCCTTTGGTAACAGCAAACAAGTGTTCTGCTTTCCTTCTAGTTTCAGTGTCAGTCAATTTTGGATTGTACTGCTTCAGCAATCTCTGGATGAATCGCAACCCAGCACCATAAATTCTTCCATAATTAATAACCTAAAAATAAATACACGTACATAAACTAACTGATACTTTTCACTGCAAAGAAATTACTAACATATGAAATGCTAACACCATTTTTTTATCTTTGATGACTGAAACTGAATTACATGTAACTTGATTTACGAGATAGATGCGTTCCAAGAGGCATCGCGTATATCAAAATTTGCGTAAAACAAACTTGTAATTTTCATAACAAAATAGATAATAGGGGGGGATGCGGGATGTGGTCCAAAAAAATTCATACAAAATACTCTGTTTATTTGGCTAAATTAACATGTTTTTATTATTTACCATTCTAAATACTAGAAGTGTATTCAAAGTAAAGGGAAAAGCAAGAAATAATGAGAAAGCAAAATTTAATAAGAGAAAACAACAAAACAAAGAATATGTAAACACAACACTCACTGCATCACTGCCTTCACCACTCACACCACAGTCAGTCACCATCTTCCTCTGAGCTTTTCCACTTTTTCAAAAATCCACTTATCAAAAATAACCCCACATGCAGAAGAAGATGAAGGACGTTTTGGTGCCATCTTGGTGAATTATAGGCAGATTGAAGAGATTCCGTCTGTACTCAGTGCTGGCAGACTGCAAATGAGGCATGAGAAGAGCGGAGCTCCCACCTATTGGCCAGCTGCGGAACTCTATGGCGTGCAGTTTGAAATTGCGTCTGGCGCTCAGTTTGAAAATGCGGTTGGGCCAAATCACGTATGAGCAAACTTATTGTGCAAATTAAATTTATTTTATTTTTTCGGTCACATTATAAGAAAAACGCGTAAATCGAGAGTTACCTGTATACTTGCATTTTAAGTAACAAAGTTTTCAGAGAGGTGATAGTTATTATAAGCATGAAAGGCTCTCTCTCTCTCTCTCTAAGATAATTCTAGCTCTTTTAACTCATAAACAATTTTCATCATGGTTAGTCCACTCCATTCCTACTTAATATACCTTTTCCTTCCAGATTTATCTGAAATAATGTATTATAGTAAAGCAACCATTCTTAAACTTCTTTGCAAATAACAAACACTTTAATCCAAAGGACTTTAAAACAGTTACTCTTTTCTAACAAAAAATAAAAATAAAATAAAAACGAATAAAATACATAAATCATAATAATACGGCCTGACCGATTTATCAGCCAGCTGATTTAATCTGCTGATTATAGCCAATAGAAAATAATCGGTAATCTGCCAAAAGTTCGCTGATTGATGCCAATATTAAAGCTTATATTTTCACTAATAAAATGCAGGGAACTTAAGTGTCTCACCAAAGTGTCATGATGTTCTTGTGTAAGAACTCTGGTACTGAGGTGTTATTTTATTTCTCAGAAGTTTATAAATTCTTTTTTTTTTTTTTGTTCAAATTGTTCATATGCTACTTGTTCCAAAAAATTCCTGAAAATAAGTGTTTGATAATGGTAAAATGCTTCACCTTCAATTTGCAACCTGCTAACAAGCGTTTGAACTATATTTATGCCAATAAAAGCAGGTATTCATATCTTTATTTATTTTGAAAAATAAAAAAAATTAATTGACTGATATATCGGTTATCAGAATATTTTATCCTCCAATACTGGAACTGGCATTGGCACCAAAAAATCCATATTGGTTGAGCCCTAATAATAATAATAATAATAATAATAAAAAAAAAAAAAATAAATAAAAAATAATAACAATAATAATTACCTTAGCATGATCTCGGGATATCCCAGCACTCTGAGCAGTGTGGCTGTGCATGTCTGTTCCATCACTTTTCTTTCCTTGCAGTGTCATCCAGCCTAGAGCAGTAGCACCATGCTCTCCTGTGAAATAAGCATCTCCGAGCAGAGCTGCAATCCAGAGTTCCTGAGAGTCTACATCAGCACCAACAAATTTGTACCCTGTAAAAGATATATCCATAAATGTAAAATTATACAAAATAAACTTTCATGCCACAATAATGCCTATACCAGAATAATTACTCCATAATACCCCATGAACATTAGTCTGTGATAAATGACACAAGTAATTACTCAAAAAACTATTTCTTATATCAAAATTGAAACATCTGTGTGAATAAGCTTACCAGGGGGAGCCTCAACCATGGCCTTAAGTTCTGATCCAATTCGATCTGAGTAAGCATTTGAAGCAGTCATCCAGGTGCGCTCTACTGCCCTCCTGGTGATGGTTCCAGCACTGATTACCATAGGCAATATCACTCCATACTTGCTGTCTCTTGTATAGCCATCTTTTGGGAGATAAATTCTTGAATTAATTTAGAACCCAGCATATAATTCAAGAACTTTACCTGTAAAATACAAAAGACTAAAGCTATATTTTAATTAAAAATACACTCATAAATGTTCCCCATTTTAAAGGGTAAATATAAGAAGCAATCAATTTCTTGATTATGTGCCCAAAGCTCATGATTCCTCCTACCTTAATTATTGTTTAACAAGTTGCCGTAATGATGCAGGTGACTCAGTTTACATGATTTTATAAAATAAATTAATTAATTAATGATAACACAAAGTTTTCATTTTGGTAGGATCCTTACAATAGCATGACTACAAAAGTTCCATCCTTAAAAAACAAACAAGTGCTATTTGTATCGATCTTACTTCTGGTTTGGAATATAAGTATAGTAACTTATCAATGACTACCATAGGGGATATATTACAGAGTTAAGACCAATTATGATTGAGACACACTACAGTAATGAAACATGGAAGAAAATCCCTTACCAGAAGAAGTGACTGCATGAGGAAGAGATGAGTGATTGCTCCAAACTACCATTTGAGAAAGTATACGATCTCTGTTGTTCTTCCAATATGATAATGATTTGCTGGTCTCTAATACAAGTTTTGCCACATCTCCCACGTGACTAGTTAATGTATTATCTTCTATCTTGCTGAGGAAGTCCTTGGCTAGAGGGTTGCCAACACGACACCCTGCACCATCCTTGTGGGGAAGAGGGATAAATCCTACTCCAGGAATGCCTATGTTCTTTAAGTTCTCATCTTCATCAGTTTTGCCTCTTTTCCTTTTCCTTGAATCTTCCCTTACACAATTCAGTTCATCATAATACTGTGCCCAATCATCTGTACTTTCATCACATACAGTCACTTCTGATACATTCAAATCTTGAGTCTTTACACCAAATACATCATAGAAAACTTTTACAGGAAATACAGGTCCATCATTCGCATCAAGAGGATAAGAATCCCATTCAAAATGAGGTATATCCTTAAAGGACTGATAATTGGGTTTCAAGTAACCCCAACCAAATTTCCTTTCATAATGCAATGGAAATCCATCCCAGGTTAACTTCAATATTTTTGGAACAATCTGCAAACTAGTGCTCATATTTTCAGGCTCTGGAGTGCCCTCTCTCTCCCCAGTTCGGGCACACAACTTTCTATACCAATTTGGATAACCCGGCAGTTTTTTCACCTTAGCTTTTGGTTGGGACCAATCAAGGCTCCATAGCCAAGGGTCATTCTTATATTCTTCTCCTTTCAAATAACTTAGACTTGCCTGAACTTGCTTCACAAGTTCCTCATTTAGCATCCTTTCAACCTGTTTGTACTGATATTCTGAAGATTCTATATATCTTTCCCAGTTCTTTGTAACAGGGAGAAAAGTAAGTCCCATCTCCAACATTCCAGAAAATGTTACTGGATGAGGAAAACGTTCAAAAAATAGTGGTAACAGTTTGACCAAAACTTGATGAGTTGCACTCACATCACTAGCACAATAAGCCATCAAGTTCTGAAAGTCTTCCCTTATGTCATTCAAGCTACCATCAACAAAAACATCTCTGGTACTTTTCTCAAGGCTCTTTTCAGGGCGACAGTAAAACTTATAAACATCATTAAGACTGTTTTGACAACCAACAGACATCCATGGCAATCTTATTTTTGGTTCATTTTTATTTTTCATTAGTAAAGCACGCTGTTCTGAAACTAAGCCACTCACAGCAATATGAAGAGACATGGTATCCACAAAACGTAGACCAGTTTCTTTCAATAGGTATTGCTCACGGACTCGAAGGCGGTCATAACTGACATTATGGCCCACAACAAGCCGAGGTGACTTTGGTAAGTGTGCATCTGTGAGTGTGACTTCTTTGGAACTTTCAAGAGGAATCAGTACTTTCATACTAATCTCATTTCTATCAATGGGTTGAACTGTGCTTGTCAAAACTTCAGAACACCATGAGTACCAATATTTGCTTGAAACAGCTGTGGCTAGTGTAGGATGACTGCCTTCTTTAATGCAAACCTCTACATCAAAAACTATTGCAGAGCATTCTGGATAATCAACTGGGGAGCAACTTCCATCCACATTATAGCGTGTCCATCCTGGGGTGAATTCCCATTGGCTTGGAGGGCTTGGAAGATCTTCTCCTATTAACTTTTTAAGCAACTCTTTGTAATGGAAACACTGATCCTCGGCAATGACACGGAAGTGTTGGTCTAAATCTTTACTTTCTAACTTTGGCAATTTGAAATCCACCTCAGCCATGAAGGAGGTGGTTTTATCCCACAGTCCATGAGCTTGTAAATGTTCCTTGGCTCCATCAAGATCTTCAGCCTTCTGACTGTCCTTTTCAGAAACTTCTTCAAATAACTGATCAAAGATGCCTTTGGGCAACATTTGAATACCAAGAGCATTTCTCCGAATGTTCTGCAATGCCTCTGTCTTATCATGATTAATATTTATGTCCATATTGTTTCCTGAAGAAGCATGCGCATCTTGTTTAAGCACTGAAAGCCTAACTTCTTCATCTGATAGTGAGCCATTTGTGTTTTTGGAAATATGATTTCCTTCATGATGATATTTATCATAATCCAATGAGTCATCTTGCTCAATATTTATCTTCTTATCAAAGAAAAAAATCTTTTTTTTACTGGCACCCATTATTTTGTCATTATCCACCTTGTTATTCTTAATAACTTTTACTTTGTGTGCTTTCTCAATTCCATGATCTACCTTCCCTGTGTACTTATCAAAGCTACTAGCAGTTTCTTGGGAACTTGAAAGTCCATGGCTTTTATGGTATAATTTTCCTATAACTTTCTCTATAACTTCATTCACTGAGGTAATTTCTATCTTTGGAACAATATCATTTTCTTGTTTGAAGGCAGTTTGTGTTTCTGTTTCAATAGGTGACTCTGGAAACTTTTTCTCTACTTGAACTGATGAATTTTTCCTTAGTATTCTGCTTAAGTTATAATCTTTCTGAGGTTTCTTAACTACTTTATTTATTACCTTGTCAACATTCTTTGTCATAGGCTTAACTATAGCAATCTTTTTTGCTTGCTGGATAGACTTAACAACTTTTGAGGACTTGTATCTCTGTATGATGTAGTTCAGCTTGCAGTAGGAAAGAGGTAGTCTCACTTGATAAAAGACCCATGGATGGTGGTGTCCCAGATGGTTTAGCCAAGACAGTTTCCTAGTGTTCAGCATGATTAACAGTATTTTCTTTTTATCTGAAATTAGGAAACAGATTGACTATTAAAAATGGCTTCCACATAAGTGTGTAAACAAACCATTATCTACACCCCAAACATACACATGCACAAGAGTGATGGATGGGGGCAGACTGCATTTATCTACATATATAAAATGCATTTCATAAAATATGATACCAAGAAATCAATATACTACAAGCTTGAACAACTTTATAAATACGTGGTCTTCATAGAGCAGCTAAATTGTACACATGTGGCATTGAGTACTTACTGTAGGATACTCATGTGTTTTTTTTGCTTAGGAGCCATGCGTGTTTGTTAGTGAAGTGATTCGTCTTATGCTGCATTATAAAGTCAACATCACAAACCCATAGCTGGTTTGGAGAAATACTGTACAGTGTAATGCACATGTCAGTACCCATATTGGTTTCTGGTATGGATGGGATATGCTGTATTACATCTCCTACATTCAGCCAATGAGAGCTGTTCTTTTAATGACTTAAGGAATAGAGCATGCACCAGCAGTAGTGCTGCTTCCCATTTATTTTTGGTGGTAAGAGATGATATTTGATGCTGTTGAACTTTTATCACCCAAAACCCCTTTCCCTTCCCCCCAAGGTCCCCCAACCATACTGGGGGAAGGAACTGTCCCCACCACCAAAAAAAATAAAAAAATAAAAAAAAATTAAAAAAAAATTAAATAAAAAATAAATAAATAATAATAATAATAATAATAATATATTGGGCCACAACACTCTTCTTGACTTTTAACTGCACTACTCCATAATGAGGAACAGAAGCAGTTTGAAGTTAACAGTTTTAATCCAAACCTCTGCACTAGTCACACCTCAGTGGCAGCAGTGACTAGGAAACGAGAATGAAGGGGGGAGCAGCAGCAGCAGCAGCAAAACAGGCAAGGAAAGAGCTGTTAGTAAAGTGCTTACCACATAAATGACCTGTTCCATATTAGGTAACCATCCTGTCCTGTCCACCCTCAGCAGTCATTGCACTGTACACTGTTTGACAACAGCATGTCTCTACAAAGCATTCTAACTAAATCTAACCTAAGTCAGTGAGACTGACAGGAAACTAAGGTAATACTCAAATAATCCACTTATGTATACATGCAATGATGAACCAGGTGGATGGGTGAGCCATCTAATGGCAGTGTTGCTAACAACCATTTCCTCCAACCCACACTTGACATTAACACTACAGAATACTAGTGGATTTGATGGTGGAAATAGGAGGTTTCGACAGAACTTTCAAATGCCACAGACTTTTCATGGTTGATACAAATGATAAAATGCTCACTCTAAGTATCTCCAGTATTTCATTACTAACTCTTAGGCAATACCTTATATGAAAATTTAAATATAAACTCATGAATATAAAATGCTTGCTCTTTAATTAAGTATATTAATGCTTTATTATAACTCATAGTTTGATAATTAAAATATGAGCTTATGGTAATACCAAATGTAATCTATAACCTCGTAGATATCTAAAATAGGTTAATGTGCAGAAGAGGTCCCCCTTACCAATCTCTTCAAAGTAGTCATTATGAAGATGTTATAATAGTATACTTGTGATGTATAAAGATTTCGGAAAACGGTCGACCTTACGTGAGTCACACTGCTTTCTTGAAAATCACCCATCTCCGCCAGAATCTAAGTCCCTAACAGATCCGTTCACTGTGGTACGCAGGTGAAAGCTGAGACAAGAACAAGTTCCTATTACATGTGAATTGACAACATGTCATCAACGTATGTGTTATGAGACAAAAATGTAAATAATGCACCACCTTTCTCTTTGATGATAACTTATCTTCGTCTTTTTCCTCAATTCACACTTTCATTGGTTCGTGAGCGCAGATATCAGCGCAGGTATCAATCCGCGATGAAGGATGAGGGTAACACGTGTACAGGTGCCCAGTCCTTACCCTGCATCTGCCATGACATGCTGTGAAGACTGTGATCTCGGTTTGCTGGAGTTTGCTGTCAAGTACAGCGGAAAGGTTGCGAATTTGAATGCTGGGAAATCATCGCTCCTGCGATGCAAGTCAGTGTACAATCGAGAAAAGGACCAGCTAGGACCTTCATCCTTTTGTTAAGGTATTGTGAGGACGGGTATTGGTAGAGGTAGGGCATATTGTGTGGAGCTATAAGAGAACCGGTGTGGGGGGAGGGAAGCTACCCGAAAGCAAGGATACGGTAGGTTAGGTTTATGTTAGGTTACGTTAGGTTAGGTTAGGTTTATGTTAAGAGTTAGGTTAGTGTTATAGGGGGTTAGTTAGGTTAGGTTAGTTTTTTTTTAGGGTTAGGTTAGTGTTATAGGGGGGTTCCAGGGAGGCGCAGCCCTCCCCCCCCCGGTTAGGTTGGGTTACATTAGGTTTATGTTAGTGTTGTAAGGGGGAGGTTTATGTAAAACTTCCCTATATTTAGGGATATTTTCGAACATTTGGGGAAATGTCCCTACATTTTTCAAAGTCCATATATCACTCAAATATACCTCCCCCCCCTAAAACTCCCGATTTCCCACAGGCCCCCAAACTTGCTAGAACTGGGAAGAGATAATTTCAGTGAAAATTATTCTTGATTTTTTTATTTTTTCAATTTCTTCCTTGAAAACGGCGGTTTTTGTCCTTAGATTTCCCCCCCCCCCATATATCGCCTCTTTTGGCTCCCCCAACCCAAAAACCCCCGATTCCCCACAGGCCCCCAACCTTGTTGGTGCTGGGGGGAGGGGGGTGGGGAAAGGGAGAGGGGACTTCTTATGCATTTTTACCCTAAAATAATATTTTGATCAACAGTCACTGTCATCACTTGCACTCTTTAAAGCTGATACTTGGTGCAGCTGCTGGCCGAGTGGCTGGGGTAATTGATTTTGCTGTGTACTCTTCCCATTGTCAAATATCTTTCCCTGGTAGCAAAGAATTGTGGTGCACTGGTATCGCTGCCGTTTTCCCTGTGACCAGCTGACACTGGATTGCAACCTACACACATTCATGGTCAAGGACTTCAATTAATTTGTACACAATTATGTAATTTTCATTTTCTGCCTTGGCGCAGAGTTTGTTTGGGCCATTATGCCACCCCTCAACATCCATGTGGATTCTATATGCTCAAGCAGCCGAAAACTGATGATGTAATGACCCGACAACATCCTGGAACCCTTTAAATGTGATCAGTATTCGTTCTGGAGGCAAGAGTAGTGGTGACATGCCCTCTCGTAAAAATTTGCAGGACTTGGACTTGTTAGCACCGTGTGATCAAAACCGGCTACAAAACTACCGGCTTCGAGAAGTGCCGGCGTCAAAATTCCCGAGATAAACGCCCGTGTGACCTGGCCTTTAGACAGGTTAGACAGACCGCATTCTTTTATCTTTCTCCATTTGGAAGTTTCCACACTACTATACCGGAATGTTCGACGGTGAGTGGTTTTGGAAGTTTCATCGGTGTCATCAAAACGGAATTCCGTCGAATCATTCTGATACCACACTAAAAGTTACAGTAGTGGTCGACTTTACCTATGACCAGAAGTACTTGACATTTACACACATTTGAATCTTGATTCAGTAGTTAATGAATGGTTGAAAAACATAGTCACCTCCACAGTAATAACTCCCAAGGCACAACTTCCTTCCTCTCTCTCCTCGGAATGAAGTGACAGGCCGCACGGCGTCGGCGTGACGGCACCACATGTGCGAGGAAAGGCGGACTAAAAAGTTTTGAGTGTTTGTGGGACTGGGAGGTGTTGATCTTGATCGTTATTTCTCTTGAGAACTTTCCTTTCAAACTGAAACTAGCCATATATCTTTCTTAATGCTCTCTATATGTGATTTTTTAATTGAATTACTTCTTCTTTCTTTTGTTCTTTTATTTCACGTGCAATCTTTTAATGTTTTACCTATATTACAAAAAATATGTAATACCGAATCTATCCTCTTTGTTTATAGATATAAAAATCTTAATTATTCTTTTTTTTTTTTTTTTTTTTTTTTTTACTTCTCTTGAGATATTTGTAACTTTGACAAAATAATTTTACAGCAATACACTCCCACAACTGAGGTGAGCGTGCCGGTGTCAACCCTAGCCGAAAGAAGCTTGTAAAGTGTAAACAATAACAAATGTCTCCAGCCGGCCTCGTATTATCGCACCTTAACTGTGCGTGTGTGTCTTTGCCATTATTTTCAAAGTTATGATTGTAGTATCAAGTTTTGATACATTTTTTGAGGGAGAACAAAATCTGTGTAAAGGTGTTTGACAAAATGTTGGATCATTCCTGATGGTGGTTAAAATATTTTTACTGTTGCGGCTATACTGTATTGTCGCAAGTGGTTTTATATCGGTAAGTACTTATAATAAATTCGCGTCCCTCTCTCCCCAACAAGATTGGGGATATGAACAGTGTAGGGGTTTGTGTGGGGGGCGAGACAGCAGTGAAATATGGGTGTTGAAAAATCTTTGGGAATTTCGCTTAAAATTTTGGTATCTTTCCGAACTATCCTATCTTAGCCTGGGTCACTGCGCTCTTCCTCCACTTGGATTATAATTGTGTTCTTTATCACTACGTCATTATCCAGGTTTATTTGACTTGACATGATGAAATGTACATGGCCTTTCAAGAGCCTTTCGTTTGGTCAGTTGTTTCCTTCATGCATGTACTATGATGAAGCATTAACTCTTATACCCCGTCATAACAGGAGGGAGTGGTTTTAAGATACTTAGATAAAAAAAAAGTAGCAAATGTTAGAAAGTTTCCTCGAGTCCTTTAGTGTTCAATCAAATTATTTTAACAAACGCTGGGACAATAGAAAGCTTAGGAGTTGCTTTTTGCTGTGGTATAAGCATTACTGAATACACATAACATATGCACAAAAAAATAAAACAAAGATAAAAAAAAATTAGAAGATAAATTTAGAAAGGTATTCTTTTATTTCCTTCAATTTTTTTTTGCAAAAACACATCACTCTATGCACTCTTATCTAAACCAGTAATGAGATAAGAATAACAATTCCAATATTGTCATGCATCATAATATGTTTCTGAACTGCTTAGTTATTCATGGAAATACACATATATCTCACCAAAAAATTGATAAAAAGTGATAAAATACAGCACACTGACATTAGTGTCATCACCATCCTCATGCTTTGCACCCTCACGCCTACACAAACTTAACCATTTAAAAGCTGTTGCAAGATTAGCTAAGTGTCCACCATCTTGAAAACAATGGGCGCAATGACGGGCCTTGTTATATGACAGACAGCCTCAGCATAAACAAACTGTGCAGCATAAAATGAGCGCGGTATTTGAAAAGTGCCACAATTCATGCCTTGCGGGGTCTAACATAAAAGCCACGATCGTGCCTCACGGGGTATAAGGGTTAAGTTAGAAATGTTGATAAGGATGTAAAGTAAGTTGAAATGGTGGTTTGAATTGAATTACAAGTTGCGTCATCCTCAGTGACGTCTGTTGTGAATATCTACATATGTAAGAATAGTGAAGTGTTTATAAACATAATTGTGCATGTTTGATATTGGAATTTTTGGAATTTTTTTTCTTTTGTTTTCTTTTCCAGATTACATAAAGAAAAACATGAGGACCATGAAAAATGTTCTAGGTTTAGAAGCTACCGTCATGTTGAAGTCAGTGTGCAGTAGTAGTAAAGTGTTCTGGAAAAAGAATGCTCTCAGACTACAGGCACTCCAGTTTGCACACCACTTCTCTTCACAGGTAACAACAAAACATACTGAAGCTATGTACAGTTGTTGCATGTTGCCTCAGGCTGATCTAATATTTATTATTATTATTGTTTTATTTATTTATTTTTTTTTTTATCAAACTTAAATTTTCAACCTCTCATTCATTATTTGTTATAGTATCAATAGTTAATTATAATGTAATGTGAGATAGAGGAGTTTTGATATTTAAAAAATTACACCTCTCTTTCATTTTATATGTGTTCTGCATTGAATTTTTAGTGTCTTTTTTTAATTTACAGACAGAAACACTTCACAACCTCAATGATGAAAGCTCATCAGAAAAAGCTGTAAGAACATACCATCAGAGAGCATATGAAAAATTATCTACAGCAGAAGAGGCGAATGTGGAATTTCATTCAGCCAATAGAATTATACAGCCAACAGTACATGTTGAGATGATCCAGCAGTACTTCAGTAAGAAAAGAAACTGATTATATTTTCTAAGGAAATAAGTTTAGATGTATCTAATCTTGGGTTGGTGATAGATATTTTTGTTGTCAGTTTTCCTTGTGCCAAATGTTCATAAAATAAAAGACTGATAAATACTTGAACACTAATATTTCTAATAAATTTTCATGTGGTGTCTTTAGATGTAGGCAAGACCACAGCTTACCGGATGCTGGAAAAAGATAAGCGACTGAAAGCCTGTGGTGTCCATAACCTGGCAAGGAATATGAATACTCTCCA
>NC_059296.1:192500-202500 GCF_017591435.1 Portunus trituberculatus
ATATAAAATTGGTAATACAGTTCTGTTTGTATAGGCTTTAGTAGGTGAAACATGTAAGGTTTAAAGATTTGTATAGAATACTGATGTTTAGTGTGAATGAACTGAGTAATGCACAATGTACAATCAAGTATGTCAATAAGAGGTGTAGAGCTGGCAGGATGATTCATCTGTTAATTAAATTGTTGACAATTAATCCTACACAGAAATTAAGTGCTGGAAAATTATGTGAATGAATATAAATGAGACGTGGGGAATGACTAACCTTTGGTAATAAAACATACATTTATACTGAAAATACCTACATGATCCCATGCAGTTATCAGATGAAAGAATCAAGCTGCTGCTGTTTCTCCTTAAAAAGAAAAAGAAAAAAATCCACCACACAAGAAGGCTGGGTTTACTGACATAGTCAAGAACATAATAATATATATTTTTTTAAGTTAATGGAGTTAGAAGAAGCTTATCTTAAAGACCACCAGTGCTGGCTTTGTTACATGGAGGTGAAAGACATAAGCAAATCTAGAAAATTGAGAAAGCTGTAAAAAAAATGGGAACCAACAATGGAGTGTTAGTGTTTAACAGCACAAAGAAATGGCACGGGTAATAAATCAATATTGAGTAATGTTTCTAAAGATGATTGCTATTTTGAGGCTCGATTTAGTTTAGTAGTAAAAAAGATTTGCTGAAATCATGAGACATAAAGAGGAAGGCAGATCATTTCCAAACCTGTTCAACAGAACATCAGATAAATAAAGCCCAGGTCACACAAACAATGTTTGCCCTTGTTTCTGGCAATTTTTCTTCCTGTGTAGACAATTTTGTTAAATAACAAATCAGTGCAAGTAGACATGTGTGCAGCCTTCTTGATAAGCCAGAATTTTCATCCTGTTCCTTCATTAAGTACACATCAAGCAAAAAGCCCTACATTCCTTCTTAGTTGTAGTGTAGTGGATAAGGTGGTAAGTGTGGGATTGGGCAGATGTCCATGCATAGGTTCAAATCACACCACATGCCATCTTGAAACTTCATTATTTGTCGAGTGGTTTAAAGTTACTTACATGTCACCATGGTACCCGGGTTCTAGATGGAGGTGTAATTTCCTTACACCAAAAATGTGCTTGGGTGCTGATATAGGCCCTAATATGGGTACCACTATAAATAAAATTGCCTGTGCTGCTAATGGGTGAAAGCTGAACAGCACTTCCCATATATTCTTCAAGTATGCCTGCAGGCACTATAGGCTCTAACAAAAAAAAAAAAAAAAAGTTTGCCTTGGTGGTATGTTTATAAATACTAGCTAGTCTATGTGGGCTTTGGTGCTGAAACATTGCTTGTGTGAACCACACTGAAGAGTGAACAGCAGATATCAACCAAATTGGCAATGAGATGGCAAACTGAAAAGAACCAAATCCATTGATATTATATCAGAAATATGTAGTGATAACTAAGGTCACTACTTCTGTACTAGAAATAATGATCTGTCACTGAAGTAGTAGACTGATAAAAAGGAGATAGATGATAAAAACCAACAACAGAGCATTGTATGGGTATATGTTTAGGTGTAAAGTGGTGAGTTACTAAAATGAATGAATAACATTTTACAAATATAGTGATAGAAAAGAATGAGGTTCAAAATGCAGTCACAAATAAATCAAATATATACATTATTTAATTAAGTTCTACTATAAAAAGGTTCAGATGACATTAATGAGACTACTAGAGTGGGAGTCAATGAAGTTTTCATTGTGATGCACTAGCTTGTATGATGATGATCATTGTGATGATAATGATGATAATGTTATGGTTATTGTTGTTGTTTTTGTTGTTGGTGGCGGTGGTGCTGGTGATGATGATGATGATGATGATGATGATGATGATGATGACAATAATGGTGATGATAATGAGCAATGCCTGGGCATACATATGACCAAAAGTTCGCTAATGTGTGTAACTACGGTCAGTGAAAGTCAATCTTGCACTGCTGCTGCAGCTAACACTACTTCAGGGAACACATTTTACTCAAGGCTTTCTAGCCAGCAGAAGAATTGGGCTGGGATGAATTGACTTATTGACATCTCAAGTGTACCTTTCCTCTTCCCTCACATGCATGGCAACAATGATCAGTATTAAGCAGCTTACCAGTGTTGTTGTTCATTGTGTTTGATGACATGTGATCAGTTCTGTTCTTGGGGCAAAATGCATTATGTTATGTTTATGCTGTTGTGTTTGTTTGTATTGTATAAGTACAAGGCAGACAAATCAATCTGTTCTAACCCAGTCTTTATGCTTATTGGAAGGGCTTAAGTGAAATGTGCTCCTTGAGCAGCACAGGCTGCCACAATGCAAGATTCATATTTGCTGAATTATGAAAGCTTTCTTAGAACACCCTAAAGAGTCTCCACCACTTATTTCTGATGAGTTGAGGCTGAGATGACACCAAAACCTTATCATAAATTCATGAAATATCATTCCAATACTAGTTCTTATTTCTAAAATAACAATATACTCTGTGTACATGTGTGTGTGTGTGTGTGTGTGTGTGTGTGTGTGTTTGTGTGTGTGTGTCTAGTTACCTAGCTATAATCTACAGAGCCTCAGCTACACTCGTGTGGTTCTATCTCCATATCTACACTTGTCCAGTTTTTCCTTAAATTCATGTACGCTCTTTGCTGATACTGTATCCTTCCTTAGTTTGTTCTATACTTCTATATTTCTCAGTTGGAAACTATATTTCTTTATGTTACTCAAGCATCTTTTTCTTAATTTTTTTTCTGTGTCCATGTGTGATTGGTATTTTCTACTTCTCTTAGCAGCAGTTTCTTATTATCTGTTTTTATACTTTACTCTACAATCCATAACTCAGTAGTGTGTGTGTGTGTGTGTGTGTATACCATCAAAGTTAAAGTCATGTCAAGGTTTTATCTGAATATAAAATGTAATTTGTAAAACATTATGAAAATCTGAACACTGTTACATGCTAATGATTGGCAAGCATGAATCCCTGCTAGTGCTCTAAATTTCATATCTGCTGCTAATAAGATAACAGTTAAACTAAATCAAAAAGATTTTAAGGTTCAAAAAATTTACTGTGTTGAGGTTTCATATCTAATGAAGATTGCAGAGTAGTACATTCCTATGTAGTTTACATATTAGTGTGCATTATATGGAAAAGTCTTACAATTCAGCAAATATGTTGAACATCATGTATTTGCTTCAGACACTGATTCAAAAAGAAATAAAAATTTGTCAAAGAACACAACAGTCATGAGGTAACAAACTATCATAACATGAAGTGTGGTAAATATCAAAGTTTTTGTGGCAGTGCCCTCCACCGTTTCTATGACACGTGGCAACAGCACCATAAGATTATCCCTTTACCAGATATTTTTAACCAAAATTCATGACACAACTTCTGTCTTTGACTGTACACCACCCACATTACAGAAATTATGAAACATTGATATCTTATTACATATTGCTCAAAAAAATAATGTATGTATAATCTCGGCAGCTTCATTAACTTCTAATGCCAAGAAATATGCATCATTTTCACTCTGAAATATGATCTTTGTAGGAAATATACATATGTATATATTTCCTCTCAAAAAGTAATAAGCTGATGAAGAAGGATAAACATTATGAATAAAACTTAAAGCCTAAGATAACAATAACTTAGAAATCACTGAATACAGCTAACTCCATTTCTGAGACACCTTGAGTTGATCGCCAGTTATTTTCTGGATAATCATCAAAGTTTCGTGTATCTCCCTCATAACTCACTCTGGGTACGATGGGTGGCTGTTGGAGAAAATTACTTTTAGCTGTATAGCTTTCAATGTTATTATATTCATGTAAAATATATACAGTCAAATGGAATAGCTTTAAATAAAAGCTTTGTGTAAAACCATCTAAAAACTTACCTTTAACTTCTTTTCATAAACATCTTCCCAGTCAAGATTTTTGAAAAATCTATGCCTCTTTACATCGTCTGCTCCATTCTGAAGCAAAATTTATCCCATTAATACTAAATTTGTATGATTTTGAAGTATAGAAAGCTTACAAATATTGAATTGGTTCTAATAATATTCATAATTAATATAGAATGTAGCTTATTTCTGCAACTATGAGACTAAAATTAAAAGAAGGCATTCTAAGAAAATTTTACAGCTGACTTGCTTTAATTTTCTTCCAAGTAGTTTTTGCATGAATATGTTTTCATGTAGTATATAAGAATGTAGTACATAGTACTCAGTAGAAAAACATAATTAGATAAAAATTTGGATGAAAATTGAAGTACAGTATAAGCTAATTTACTTGGAATACCTTTTGAAGGAAATAGCACACAACAAGACAAACTTTATGTATGATGTAAATAACTATTTATGAAATAACTTTAACAAAAACATCTAAACATTTACCTTCATATTTCCAAGGCGTTTTGTGCGGTCTTGAGTGAGAAGCTTCTTGATCAGATCTTTGGCTGTGGCATCCAGGCTTGGCCGAGGCCAGTCCACCCTCCCTACCAAAATCTTTTCATATATGGCGAATGGATTCTCATCAAAGAATGGAGGGTAACCAGCCAACATTTCATAAATGAGAATACCTGCAAACAGAAAAGTTGCACATCTTACTCCATAACAACCATGATTCAATGTGAATGGTGGACTTTAGGAACCAAACTGTTGTGAACAGTACCTATACATGATGCTAATAAACAATCTAAACGAATAAAGAAAGCACATGCAGGATACACAAAAAAAGGAATGTTCTCTTTTCTCTGCTCAATATTTTTCAATTGTCACTTTTTAGTCTACATGGTCCAGTTAACAGGCATAGTATATCACTGAGACCTTCATTAAAGGAAAGGAAGAGTATACAGTGTTCCTGTCCAAGCACCTCATATCTCTCTCTCTCTCTCTCTCTCTCTCTCTCTCTCTCTCTCTCTCTCTCTCTCTCTCTCTCTTATATTCCAATATTCTCCCCTACAGCATCCATTTTATTCTTAGATATTTTCTGTCATCTCAATAATCTTACTATTCTCTCCTGTTATTCACCTCAGGATATTGAGCTCAAATGAGTCTCCTGTCTTCTTTCAATATGGAACTCTCTGTTTGTCTTCCCATCATAGCACAGAATGGAGCCAAGACATTAAAGTTCATTAATCTGTTTAATTAAACATCCATTCTGTCTTATCATAGACTGCTTCTGGCAATAAATTGTAAAGTTATAAATGCTAATTGAGATGTATGGCTGACTAACCTAGTGCCCACCAATCCACAGCCTTATTATGACCTTTGCTTTGGATGATCTCAGGAGCAAGGTATTCAGGAGTACCACACAAAGTCCATGTTCTGAAAAAAAAAAAAATAATAATAATAATAATAAATAAATAAATAAATAAATAAATAAAAAAATAAAAATATATGTATATATACATTAGTATTTAGCAGTGAATACTGTATATGAAAAGAATGCATACAAAATAGGTCTAAGAAGCAGAAGAGCTTATTCAAAACATATTGTTTTTCAAAGTATCATGATTTTCATTTCATGATCCACTTCGTACATTATACTTTTACATACAAAAAAATAATGTATAACTGTAGTATATGACTGCCAAACACTATTACAAAAAGCAAATGAAAATGAGTGTTAAAAACATCTATAAGAAGATCTGATGAAATAAATTTAGTCAGCATTAGAAAAAAAGTATTTTTTTTTATTTTGTACATGGATAAGTATAAAGAGATGTACTGTAAATGGAATTATCAAACAGAAAAATAAATGAACTGACACAAGTACAGAGGGATTTAGAAATAAGACAAGTTACACAACACTAATATCAAGAAAAGAAATAATAAATGTACCTAATTGAGTTATTGACTGAAAAGAAAAGGTGATGAAAAACTGAACTAACAAAGATAACATTCAGTATTATAAAGCAAATGCTAAAGCAGACATATGAAGGCAATGAAAATAATGCATTCTAATCTGATAGAATAAGAAAACATTCTAATTACTCTGCATTGATCAGCATCAAACTACCAGAAGCAAGGTACAGTATCTTACCTGTCAGTCAGTCTTAAGCACGGTATCTTACCTGTCAGTCAGTCTTTTGGCAAAACCAAAGTCAGTAATTTTAAGATGTCCTTCCTTGTCAAGGAGGAGATTCTCAGGCTTGAGGTCTCTGTACACAATGTTGAGGGAGTGAAGATACTCCAGGGCACTTACAATTTCTGCTGCATAGAATGTTGCTGAAAGATGAAACTGTATCAATAGGCAGCATTAATCAAAAATGTAATTTTTGTCAAGTTATAAGAAATAAGCAAAACATCAGTGAGAATAACATTTTAATATCTTCACCTCATGAGTGCTATATTTTTTATTAGTGCATATATTATTAAGAATAACTAAAGCTTTTCTTTATAGTTTAATATGAGAAGTGTTGCTACAAAATCATCCACAAAGAAGATATGAAAAGATAATCAAGATATAAGTAGTTGCATAAGACATGAATTATCAATCCTAACTACTCAATCCAACAATGTACTCTGACCTTAACAATGAAGCACAGGTTATTACAGTGAATTACACAGATAAAAGTAAAACCAAGTAATCACAAAGTAGCTACATGTCAAACTAAGCAGGTATTAGGTAATTAACACAATATGTTAGTTATGTCGTGAAAAAAAAAAAAAAAAATCTCAAAATTACATATGAAATTAAGGGATGAATAGGTACCTGATGACAGAGGAAATTTTCCTGCATTCCTGAGGTAGGCAAAGAGTTCCCCACCACACACATATTCAAATAACATGTAGAGAAACCGGTCATCCCTATAATGCCAGTACCTGCAAAATAATCACAGCACTTAAGACAAATCTTTGCTTAAAGATGATTCAATAATGTCTTACAGTAGTAGCTTAGAAGCTAAATACAGAAAACATACAAATTAAAAACCTCTTATCCAGGAAACTTACACCATACACTACAAGACAAAAAGCTAGATATAAATTATTAGACACACACACACTCTACTACTATTATCATCATTACTACAAACTACTACTACTACAATTACTACTTCTACTACTACTACTACTACAATAATGATAATAATAATAATAATAATAATAATAATAATAATAATAATGATAATGGTAATAATAATAAAAATAACAAAAATGATAATAATAATAATAATAATAATAATAATAATAATAATAACTACAATAACAGTAGTAATTCATAAATCATTTAGTAAATGTGAATTCTTTAGATGCATAGTCACTAAATATTATGATCTACAGAAACCACTTCCATTTAGTTACCCAGTGATACAAATGTTTACGAACAGGAGGGATTTTCTTATGTGTGTGTGTGTGTGTGTATTTACCTATTTGTGTATTACAGGGCCCGAGCTAAGCTCTCTGTGTCCTGTCTCTTTGTCCATTCCTGTCATATCTCTCTTTCATCTGATTGACACACACCGCGTCAACGACATCACTGCTCAGTTTATTCCACTTATCAATACTACGATGCGGAAACTGTATTTTCTCACGTCATTTAGACAGATGTTCTTTATTAGCTTTTTTCCATGTCCTCGGAGATAATTACTTGTGGTCACCTTTATCAACTCTCTATCCAGTATGTCAATCTTGTTCACCAATTTATACATAGTTATCATGTCTCCTCTTGTTCTTCTCTCTTCTAATGTGGTCAGCCCCAGCTTCCTCAGTCTTTCCTCATAGTCTAACTCCCTGAGTCCTGGTACCATCCTTGTTGCCAGCCTTTGTACCCTTTCTACCTTCTTCACATTTTTCTTCATATGCGGTGACCAGACACATGCTGCATATTCTAGCTGGGGTCTTATTAAGGTGCATAATATCTTCTTCATCATTCCTTCATCTAGGTAGTGGAATGCAAGGCCAATATTTTGAAGCATGTTGTATGTTTTCCAAAAAAATCTTGTTAATGTGTTTCTCCGGTGACGAAGTGTTTTGCACAGTTACTCCTAAGTCTTTCTCCTCATTGGTCTCTTTAATTTTCTCATCACCCAGTCTGTAATCCCAGTTTGGTCTGTATCTACTTCTTCCCATTTTCATAACATGGGTCTTGTCTATATTAAATTCCATCTGCCACTCTTTACTCCACTCATATATTTTATCAAGATCTTCCTGTAACTTGTTACAATCTTCCACATTCTTTACTCTCCTCATAATTCTAGTATCGTCCGCAAACATGTTCATATAACTGTCAATTCCTACTGGCATATCTATTCCTTGCTGTTTTGTAGCCTTCCCTTGATAATACATCACTGCTTTTCTTAAGTTTCTTCCATGCCTTTTCTTTGTTCTTTTTTGCTTCTTCACAATTTCTATTAAACCACTGTTTATTATTTAAAGTCCCCTTCCTGTAATATGGCACAAACTTTTTCACAGCAGAGTTCTACAAATCCATAAATTTATAGTACTTCAATTGCATATCTCTTTCCTGGTATACCACGGACCAGTCAATTTCATTAAAGAACTCCCTTATATGGTTATAATTTGCCCTAGTATAATTTAATTTTTCCTCCCTGTGTTCCACAATCTTATTCGTGCTTAATTCTGTATCCAGCTCAAAGCTTAGGACATCATGATCGCTTTTCCCCAAGGGACTTTCATGTTCAATTTCCTCTTTTAGAGAGATTTCCCCTGGTAAATACCAAATCCAACCTTGCTGCAACATCTTGTCCCCTGCACCTTGTTGGTGATCTCACCCACTGTGCCATCAAGTTATTTGTTGCTACCTTTAACAATTCTTCTGCCCACTCACCACCATTCACCACTTCGTAGTCTTCCCACACTATTTCTTTGCAATTAAAGTCTCCAACTATCATCACTCTATCCTTTCTGTTGAGTTCTTGCTTCATTCTGTCTAGAGTATTTCTCATCACCATTTGGTACTGTTCATATTCCCAAGCACTGGTTCTGGGTGGTATGTATACTGTTATAATATTAATGTCCCTCTTGCCATCTGTTATAAGCATACTTATCACTTCCTCATTTCTCTTACTATAGTTCACCTCCTTCACTATCAGATCTTCCTTAGTAAGAACCATTATACCACCACCACCTTTATTTTTCTATCATTTCTCCATACTTTGTAGTGTTTTACAACAAACCAGTCTAGCTTTATTTCGGCCTTAGCTTTGTTTCCACTACACACATTATGTCCGGTTCGTTATTTCTTAGGTAATCCATACATTCTAGCCTCTTAGACAGAAATCCATCTATGTTCGTGTAAGTCACTTTTATTCCATTCCTAGTCTCGTTCTTCCATGTAATGCCTATTCCGTCTGTTTTATCCACCACTTCTTTAGCCTCCCATTTCTCATCCTCCAAAAAAACTTGATCTTTTCCTCCTCTGTTCTTTCGTCATTCCTCTCCTTCACTTCAGATACTAGCTCCTTCATCTTCATTCTCTCATCTTGTGACATATTTCTTCTTATGTAAATTGTTTTGGTTTCCTCAGAGTCCTTAAGTTTCCAAGCCCTCCTCAACAAGGCCTCCGCTGCCACCTGAGACTTTAATTTCAATTTTAATGGTCTATTCTTGCCTTCCTCAAAAGCTCCCAATCTCACACTTTCTTCTACCTCAGCATATAGGTCCTCTTCTTCCACAGAGATCTTGTTCAGTAAAGACTTAATCTTGTCATTTTCCTTATCCCTCCTGTCCTGCCAGTTCCTGTTAGTTTCCTCCGCAATCCTATTATGATCACACATTTTTTCTTTTCAGCGATATCTCTCACCACATACTCATTTTCCTTTAGTGCCTTTACCATTTCCCTCTGCGTAATCCCTTTATTTTCCTCTTCCTGCTTTTTTACTATCTCCCTAAACGACCTTTGTACCTCCAGATGTTCATGATTCACTTCTTTCATCCTAGTGTCAATTAGATTAAGACATTCCTCTTTCTTCAAGTCCCCTTCGGATATTTTTATCTCCATTTCCATGAGT